>NW_013702867.1:0-543 GCF_000517525.1 Limulus polyphemus | reverse complement strand
GGTAAAACATAGTTAATCGATATTTACTAGCATCTTCTACAGGTAAAACATAGTTAAACGATATAGACTGGCATCTTCTACAGGTAAAAACATAGTTAAACGGTATGGACTGGCATCTTCTACAGGTAAAACATAGTTAAACGGTATGGACTAGCATCTTGTACAGGTAAAAACATAGTTAATCGATATTTACTAGCATCTTCTACAGGTAAAACATAGTTAAACGGTATGGACTGGTATCTTCTACAGGTAAAACATAGTTAAACGATATATACTAGCATCTTCTACAGGTAAAACATAGTTAAACGGTATGGACTGGCATCTTCTACAGGTAAAACATAGTTAAACGATATATACTAGCATCTTCTACAGGTAAAACCAGACTTAAATGATATAGATTAGCATCTTCTACAGGTAAAACATAGTTAAACGGTATGGACTAGCATCCTAATAAATTTGAGTTCATTACCAAAACAATATTTACAATTGGTCTCATTCCGATAATACTGTCGTGGGTATAAGTTTTGGAACTATATTTATAAT
>NW_013702866.1:0-543 GCF_000517525.1 Limulus polyphemus | reverse complement strand
CTGTTGTTTCCCATTGTAGAAACAGAAATGACACTTCCACCTCCATATGAGTATCTATCGGAAACACATTTTCAGTGTAGGAAAATGTTCACTTTGAAATACTTCTTTAATCTAGTAGAAGTGCCAGTGTTGTTGTGCAAATAGAGGGCAGCACAAGCTGAGAAATATTATGTGAGCCTAGGTAATATCAAGGTTAATGGCGAGCAAAAAGCATGCTACAGTGCAGCTATACCATGTGAAATCATATGAGGGTAGGTAAGAGAAATGAGCAAGTAACACTCCTCCACCAACAGGAATGTAGGAGCCAGCTGCACTAGGAGGGTGTATCCCTAATCTCAAAGTGATGAGAGCACTCTACAGTATAGACCAAAAAAGATGTACCTAAGTGCCTCTCCTCACACTCCACCCTCCTGTATTTTTGATAAATACTTATGTTCCTACGTTGAAAAGGTATTGTATCAGAAGTTATTGTAGCTACTGTGTGAGAAGAGGTAAAATGTGGTGGCTCCTCCACCATTTCAATGCAAAAGTTTCTCAGATAAG
>NW_013702865.1:0-543 GCF_000517525.1 Limulus polyphemus | reverse complement strand
CTTTGTGCTTAATTACAAACAAACAATTCCTTGTTGAATGATGTTTCTCAATAATAATAAAGATAATACTCGCGTGGCAACAACTTTTATACTTAAAATTAATTATACACTCGTTTCTCGTCTTCACCATCAACCAGTACAAACTATTCCCCAAAATGTCTGCAAGGCATTTCAATATTATATACAAAACGATGATATGTAAAAATTGAACAAAAATAATTACTTTCTCTTCCCAGCTGTAAAACGTAACCAGAACTTTTCAAAACTTTAGAAGGGTTTATAATAAATAGCCTTCGATTTTTTTTCTTAATGGTTGAAAACTCTCACGTAGCTTTAACGATAAATATCTCTATTTGAGAGACCCCGTAAAATCCCCTGGAGCTACAGCTTTTAACTGGGCTTAGAATGTCTACAACAAAGCGCAGAACGCTCGAGTGTTTCTGGCTATGGCTGGGGCTCTAGACCCTTTATCAGGCTTAAAATTAAGGCCCCGTTTTGGATTGCCTTTGTGTACTTGAATGTCTCTAAAGAGTTTCGTATTTA
>NW_013702864.1:0-543 GCF_000517525.1 Limulus polyphemus | reverse complement strand
TAAATAGTCTTCTGAAGAAATGTATTTTGTTGCCCCAGCATAAGTAAAAATATGAAAGATTTATTCTAGTTAGACCATAATTTTACAATATGACATTTGCTTGGTCAGTATGTTGTAAAAGGGTATGGTAATTAACCCATTTGCAAAGTTCTGAGAAATGGGAGTGCTGGCCATTAAGTACATTTCAATATGTTATGGTTTTGCTGTTAACCAGGAAATAGATGTAGCAGCTGTAGAATAAATTTTTATTTGTGTTCTTAAAGGGGTTCATTTACAACCTCCTCTCCAACTTTCACTACATACTTTATGTTTTTGTGGTATACACTGGAGGATGAGAGAACAGATAGTATCATTTTTATAAAACATGCAAATACCATAGGTCTTATTCTTCTGTAGCATACATCAGAAGTTCAGAGAATGATAGCATTATTGTAATCAAGTGTAACCTCCCAATATAGTGATATGCTCTGTACTTGCTGTGCATTAAGTGTGTCTAGGCTTATAAGTAGAAGGTAACCTCCCAATATAGTGATATGCTATGTA
>NW_013702863.1:0-543 GCF_000517525.1 Limulus polyphemus | reverse complement strand
GTATGAAGTTTAAATTCGCAGGCCTGTGTTATTCTAGTTGATTTTTTGAAAATATGTGTTCCTATACGGTGTTTCATTATCATATATAAAACGATAACCACATCGTGACATATACACTGTTATCTACGTACACACTTTCAGACACCATGGTGAAAACATTAACACCTTCGGCAACAAGAAAAGTAAAACACACGTGCGATTGTACATGAACATATATGGCTTTGCCCATTTTCTTTCATATTGGATCACAAAACAGCTGGGATAGATGTTGCGTTATTATAAGCCGAAAGAGATATAATTGTATTAATTTTCAAAGGATGTAGGATTGATCTTAAATACAGACGAAAATGAGTTTATTTTCCCGCCGAACACTCTCAGTCAGCTAACAGCATTTTAATCTTATTTCAAAGTTTACTAAGTCAGGCTAATCAACAAAATTTTAATAATAACACAGTCCTGCGAATTTAAACTTCATAAAAGATATTTTGATTTTGATAACGGATTTTCCATAATTCAGCTACACAGATTTTCCAAAATAATTTT
>NW_013702862.1:0-543 GCF_000517525.1 Limulus polyphemus | reverse complement strand
CACAATTAGATTTGTAATATTTTACAATTAGATTTTACTATGGTTCAACAACAATAGAAAGTAGTTTTTAACACAAAGTTGTGGTTTCCAGTTGAACGAAGTCCAGGAACATAGTAATATACTGTACAACTGTCATGACTAGTTGACTAAACAGATTGACTGATGAATTAGACATTTCGGATACACAGGTTTTTTTAGTCGTTGTAACAAGTAGCCTACATATTCCAGAAAGAAAGATTCAAATACACCAAATATCAATGTAGTTCTAAATTAATCAAACATTGTAAAAAGCACACTAGACTAGACATTTTTATTTTGAATTGAAGTCTAATTTATGGCGTTAAAAACGTAAAAATAACATAAACTTGTTTTTTCTTTGCCTGGAGATTTCTGGCCTTTATCGATAATTTTCAAATTTCCAATAATGGACCGAATGTTGGTTGTTTTTCTTTGCAAGGAAGTTTTTGGTATCTGCAAATAGTTTTCAAAGTTTCATTAATGATCTGATTGTTGGGGTTTAAACTTGCAGGGAGACTTTTGGTC
>NW_013702861.1:0-543 GCF_000517525.1 Limulus polyphemus | reverse complement strand
CAGATGCTGTAACACAAAACTTTTTAACTTCTAAAACATTACAGATGCTGAAACACAAAACGTTTTAACTTCTAAAACATTACCGATGCTGAAACACAAAACTTTTTAACTTCTAAAACATTACAGATGCTGAAACTCAAAATATTCGAACACTTTCTAAAGCATTAAAGACGATGTAACAAAACCTGTAACACATTCTAAAACATTATGATTGGTGTAGCACAAAACATTTGAACACTTCCTAATACACTACGTATTTTTTAACACAAAACTTGTGAACATTTTCCAATATATTACAGCAGTGTTATAAAGGGAAACTCTCTAAACGCCTTACTGAAACATCCTAAAAGTTTTATAAATACATTATCCGTTCAACAAGAACTGTGAATCAATTCCTGCTGGTAAAAGACACCAGACGCTGGGAGTTGTGACTAAGTACATTTGTTTAGTACAAAATTTAATCACCAGACGCTGGAAGTTCTGGTTAAGTATTTCTGTTCAGTACAAAATGTGATCATCAGACGCTGGGAGTTGTGGCTAAGT
>NW_013702860.1:0-543 GCF_000517525.1 Limulus polyphemus | reverse complement strand
CTACAATGTGTAGTATTAGCTAAAATTATTTGTAATACAGTATTTAATGATGTTATACAAGCCCTGTATATTATTGGTTAGTTTACGTTCTTCTAATACAGTGCATATGTCTATATCAATACTTTAAGGTATAAGCTAGTTTCATTCATCATAATACAGTTTACATATAAACATTAGTTTCAGTTCTTTCTCCTATGGTATACTTTTCCGCGCTGTAATATGTGGCTTAATGTTATTTGCGTTGGCCTTCCAATTCCTATTTTTTTCAAAATTATGATCATCATAGGCCTGAAAGTGCTGTTTATACGTTTTTCATCTTGATGATGTCAAGTTTACTAAATGTTTTTGATCTTCTTACAATAATTGTAACTGAATTAATGTTATATGCTGCTGATCTTACCTATAGGCCTTTTTCAATCTTAGAACTAGCTAATTATAAATAATTCAACCCTACTAATTGGCTAAATACGATAGTAAACGTCGCCTCTTTTGTCCTGCTTTAACCATTTTATAAGAAGTTTTACTTCTTGTAATTAAAAAAAC
>NW_013702859.1:0-543 GCF_000517525.1 Limulus polyphemus | reverse complement strand
ATAAACGATATAACTCAACTAACAATGAACGATATAACTCAATTAAAATGAACGATATAACTCAGGTAACAATGAACGATATAACTCAGTTAAAAATGAACGATATAACTCAGGTAACGATGAACGATGTAAATCAGGTAACAATGAACGATATAACTCAGGTAACAATGAACGATATAACTCAGGTAACAATGAACGATATAACTCAGGTAACAATAAACGATATAACTCAACTAACAATGAACGATATAACTCAAGTAACAATGATCGATATAACTCAGGTAACAATAAACGATATAACTCAACTAACAATGAACGATATAACTCAACTAACAATGAACGATGTAACTCGGGTAACAATGAACGATGTAACTCAGGTAACAATGAACGATATAACTCAGGTAACAATGAACGATATAACTCAGGTAACAATGAACGATATAACTCAACTAACAATGATCGATATAACTAAGTTAACAATTAACGATATAACTCAGGTAACAATAAACGATATAACTCAGGTAACAATGAACGATATAACTC
>NW_013702858.1:0-543 GCF_000517525.1 Limulus polyphemus | reverse complement strand
TCTCTATGTTCCATTCACTCAGTAAGGACCAATACAATCACGTGATGTATTTAACAGTCACCAACACAATCACGTGCTGTATTTAACAGTCACCAACACAATCATGTGCTGTATTTAACAGTCACCAACACAATCACGTGCTGTAGTTAACACTCACCAACACAATTACATGCTGTATTTAACACTCACCAACACAATCACGTGATGTATTTAACAGTCACCAACACAATCAGGTGCTGTATTTAACACTCACCAACACAATTACGTGCTGTAGTTAACACTCACCAACACAATCACGTGCTGTAATTAACACTCACCAACACAATCACGTGCTGTAGTTAACACTCACCAACACAATCACGTGCTGTAGTTAACACTCACCAACAAATCAAGTGCTGTAGTTAACACTCACCAACACAATCACGTGCTGTATCTAACACTCACCAACACAATCACGTGCTGTATCTAACACTCACCAACACAATCACGTGCTGTTTGGCTCACACACACACAATCACGTGCTGTTTGGCTCACACACACACA
>NW_013702857.1:0-543 GCF_000517525.1 Limulus polyphemus | reverse complement strand
CGATGGAAGATTAGGATGGCTTTCTATACCTTCATCGATGGAAGATTAGATGGCTTTCTATACCTTCATCGATGGAAGATTAGATGGTTTTCTATACCTTCATCGATGGGAGATTAGATAGCTTTCTATACCTCTCCAGGACAAGCCCGAGATACTGGCTGACTGTTTAAACGCATGCTTCAGTGTACCAAATATTTTTATGTTACTGAAGTTCATGAGGTGTACACAAACCGAAGAAAGACTGAGTGCTATAGCTTTAATACATAATCATTATGACACTGCAATCAACATCGAAACTGTACGTAAGTTATTTATGGAAAAGCACCACAAGAATGAAACATGATAACATGTTATTTCAGTAGTGCCTACATGTACATATACGATAGCCAATGATTGACATAGCTAATATACTATTGTTGTCCAGAGTTGTTTAAATTAGTAATATAATTGAACAATTAATAACTACCCTACATGTAGATACAACAGTACTTTACTACAACAAAACATACATATTTATGCTAATTTAAGTCTAGCTCTCCATAC
>NW_013702856.1:0-543 GCF_000517525.1 Limulus polyphemus | reverse complement strand
ACTGAGTAACTGTGGAACAAAAAAAAAAGAGCAAATAAAAGATTTTTAATAGAAGTTTAATAGCTTTGGCACTCATTAGTAAAGTGATATTGATACTATAAAAACAAACAAAAACTCAACAAACAGATTGGAAAAAAACGCATCATTACGCTACACATTTACGTTAAGCTAGTTTGTTACACGAAATACACAAACGCACCCAAAAAAATATCAAAATACCAATCAGTAAGGAAAATAAACATTTTTTCTTCATAACTGTCATGGCGTAAAGTAGAAGTAGTTATTCTGGTTTCTTCTGTCCGTCTTATTTTCTCTGATAAGTTTTAAGTACTACGGAAAAGGGGAAAGTTTTTGGACTTAATTCCATTTCCCTTCTTTACAGTGTCCTACATATAAATGTAATCCTCTATGGTTAGTTTTAGCATCAATATAACAACTTTTCTAATTAAGGCACACGAAGTTTGAAATATTGTGCCATTTGGCAAAAACATCTCTAATCATAAAATGTTCATTACTAACTTTCAAATTATAATACTTGTTTTT
>NW_013702855.1:0-543 GCF_000517525.1 Limulus polyphemus | reverse complement strand
GATCTTTTGTGGTTTAGGTTTTATTTTTAATATCGCTTATTAAGCTGCTGAATGTTTTTCATTTTGAAATAACAGACTAATGATGTGATTACAAATGTATTTTGATAATATATCTGAGCCACATACAGTGTTGATATCGTAGTTGCTACCCTACACCATCAGTGTTCCATATTTGTCAGCACAACAAATTGAACAACAAATAAATCTAAATTCATCTAATATACCCTTAAAGAATAGCGCAAACGAAAGCTAGCTGAATTTCCAAAGTTCGTTGAACTGTACATCTGAGATTACCATGTTCGTAGAGGATTAGAACTTCAGTTTATGTGATTGTGATGTCTGCCAGTGTTCAGGGATGTTTAGTTAAAACTAATCCCGAGTCCATACCAGTAAAATTTGTTGTTGTTGCAAAGTTTCCAGAATTGTAGATAGTGTTAGAACATCAGGTTTAACCGGTTGTTCCACTGGCAACACACTCTAGAAGTATCACTTTAAATTAACATTTTTGTCATTTTCAGCTAACCGTGTATGTTTTTTTTTTTT
>NW_013702854.1:0-543 GCF_000517525.1 Limulus polyphemus | reverse complement strand
GCACTTATTCCAAATCAAGTGAAAAAAAAATGTTTATATAATACATGTACATGTAATTCTTCAGTTAAATATCCAGAGGATATTTTTTTCTCTGTGGCCACCTATTGAAATGTTTATTTATATAATATTTGTACATGTAATTCTTTGGTTAAGTTTTTGAGTGACTTTTTCAGTGCCCACATGCTCGAGGACGTGAAGGAGCAGCTCCTACACCTGCATTGTTAATTCCTCGTTATCTTTACTCTTCTCAGAAGTTAATAAAGTAAAACAGGTCAGTACGTTATCCAAGATTTTAGTGCTCTTAACACACACAGAATAGCTTTGAACATACTTAGATTATTATGCAGTAATGGTATTGTGTTGAAGCTGTGTGGGTGAAATGTATTGTTTTCTGAAGTGTAGTTATGTATAATTCTTTAAGTATATACATTTATTATATTTAAATGTTACAGAAATAGATAATGTTAAGGAAGAAAGACTTAATTTTTACAGTTTTACTAAAAACTAGAAACTGCTGCTTAAGAAGAGCAAAAAAAGAAAATT
>NW_013702853.1:0-543 GCF_000517525.1 Limulus polyphemus | reverse complement strand
CATCATCCAGCTAACTAATTCCCAAGCTCATAACAAGGATTGAGTACGTCTTGGCTTCCAAAGTTTAAATATATTAACCCTCATACTCAGGTTTAAATATTTGACATCCTCATTCAACTAATCAGGCAGAATTTGTAGATCTTTGTAAATAATGGTGTAAGACAAGTATTTAATTATGCAGCAGCTTTTGATCAAAAGTTACTATTAATTTCCGTGCTTCTAACAATAGTTAACATGTGAATCAAGGCACCTGTAATTTTTCTATTGTCTTTTATTTTAGCATAAATTATTCAGATTAGATATTATCATCTTTAGCATTTTCAGCAGTCGTTTCAGTATACTAATAATATCTTTTTATTGGTTAAAATACTAAAAATGCACTGTTCTCCAAACAAGGCTACTACAGTCTTGTAAAAGGTTATGATATCCCCTTAAACTTAAATTTCATATTCCTGTAACTGTTATTTTTTTCCCATAATGCCTGTGCTCGTCTACCAAAAGATAGTCTTTTTCCAAGTTTCTATATTCCACATGAAACTTAAC
>NW_013702852.1:0-543 GCF_000517525.1 Limulus polyphemus | reverse complement strand
TATACCGTTTAAAAACTTTGGCTTTATACAGTTTAAAAACTTTGGCTATATACCGTTTAAAAACTTTGGCTTTATGCAGTTTAAAAACTTTGACTTTATACCGTTTAAAAACTTTGGCTTTATACAGTTTAAAAACTTTGGCTTTATACCGTTTAAAAACTTTACTTTATACCGTTTAAAAACTTTGACCTTATACCGTTTAAAAAGTTTGGCTTTATACCGTTTAAAAACTTTGACCTTATACCGTTTAAAAACTTTGGCTTTATTCAGTTTAAAAACTTTGGCTTTATACCGTTTAAAAACTTTGGCTTTATACCGTTTAAAAACTTTGACTAAGCGATATAATGAATAAAGCCAAAGTTTTTAAACGGTATAAGGTCAAAGTTTTTAAACGGTATAAAGTCAAAGTTTTTAAACGGTATAAAGCCAAAGTTTTTAAACGGTATAAGATCAAAGTTTTTAAACGGTATAAGGTCAAAGTTTTTAAACGGTATAAAGTAAAAGTTTTTGTTTAAAAACTTTGGCTTTATACCGTTTAAAAAC
>NW_013702851.1:0-543 GCF_000517525.1 Limulus polyphemus | reverse complement strand
AACGATTTGGAACAACAAAGGCCAAATTCCAGTAACTGTTGCTGCATCTGTTTATTTCCATGTCACATCACTTAAGTCAACTACAATACCCCCTATGTCACAGAAGATACTTTGGGGCCAGCGGATGTGAAGATTGGAAGGTCACTTGTGATAGGTCATCAGGCAGTACTCATAACAATGTCCAATTTCTCTAAATGTGAGCAGACACTTATGGAAAGGGCATTGTTGTATGTGTGCCAAAAGGTAGAGCTAGTCAATGTTAAGGCAAGAAATACGACCATAAAGAAAAGACGTCCTCTCCCAGAAGTTTTAACTGGCCTCTATAAGAAGAGTATAGTCCATTTGTTATCATCACAGTCTCTTCAGGTTAGAGAACTCTTGACAAATTATGCAGACATCTTTTCAAAAAGAGATCATGACCTTGGCTGTACAGACCTTATGGAGTATAGAATTAACACAGGCAATAACTATCCAATAAATATCCCTCCGAGGAGAATAGCTTCAGCAAAGCAGCAAGAGATGGAGAAGGTCATGGATGGCCTA
>NW_013702850.1:0-543 GCF_000517525.1 Limulus polyphemus | reverse complement strand
TTAGAGAGATGGACAACACTAATGGGTGTATAAAGTAGCTAGAGAGACGTACAGCACCAATGGGTGTATAAATTAGTTAGAGAGATGGACAACACTAATGGCTGTATAAAATAGCTAAAGAAATAGACAACACTAATGGGTGTATAAAGTAGCTAGAGAGATGGACAACACTAATGGGTGTATAAAATAGCTAGAGAGATGGACAACACTAATGGCTGTATAAAGTAGCTAGAGAGACGTACAGCACCAATGGGTGTATAAATTAGCTAGAGAGATAGACAACACTAATGGGTCTATAAAGTAGTTAGAGAGATGGACAACTCTAATGGGTGTATAAATTAGTTAGAGAGATGGACAACTCTAATGGGTGTATAAAGTAGCTAGAGAGGTGGACAACACCAATGGGTGTATAAAGTAGTTAGAGAGATGGACAACATTAATGGGTGTATAAAATAGCTAGAGAGATGGACAACACAAATGGGTGTATAAAATAGCTAGAGAGATGGACAACACAAATGGGTGTATAAAGTAGCTAGAGAGATG
>NW_013702849.1:0-543 GCF_000517525.1 Limulus polyphemus | reverse complement strand
TTTACACAAATCAATGGAAGAGTGCTGTATGTTTTTAAAAACAAACAAAATGGTAACTGCATAGTTGTCTCAACAGTAGCACATTGCCACACAGTAAATGTTCAGATTATTACAAAAAACAGTTGTAACAAAAAGTTTGTCATTTATTTTATAATGTTTTAGCCAACTCAATGTATGTGAGAATAACTGATTAGTTGAACTGATTAATGAGTCCAATGATTAATCAAACAGCTAATTCCATTAATCACCCAGCTGTAGTTATATAATTCATCAGAGTAGCCAAAGAGTTGGTGATAATACTAGATGCCTTCGTTCTAGTCTATTACTTCAAAATTGGGGATGGCTAGCTCACATATAGCCCTTCTTTAGCTTTGTGCAAAATTAAACTAACAATTTTAATGCAAAAATGTTTACTGAAACTTTAAACTACTGATCCACTACAAAAAATATGTATAAATTTAAAGATTACATAAGTTCATGTTTATGCACTATATATATATATATATATATATATATATATGTGTGTGTGTGTGTGTGTGTGTG
>NW_013702848.1:0-543 GCF_000517525.1 Limulus polyphemus | reverse complement strand
TATATATAGGTTGTTTGGGTTTTTTCATCTAAAAAAAGCGACATTAATTTATTGATGACCTAATATATATATATATGACCATCAAACTATTTAATTTTCTGTAATTTATCTTTTATGTCCATCTTTGCAGATGTTTATAGTCTAACGAACTAGTGTCTACCCATGGAATTAATCTTCATTGATTAATTTATTGTTGCTAACATCAGTTGGAATATACTTTCAATGTCCCTTCACTTCTTGTTTTGGAGTATTATTACTATGCTAGAGTGAATTTTCCACTCATTAATGATCAGTCCTGTCTAAACCATTATGTAAGCATTTTATCATAACCTTATGATTGATTTGTAATATTAATGTTTCTTTTGTTTGTTTGTTTGTTGTTGTTTTTTGGGGGGAGTAATACTTTTATGTCATGAATAATTTTGATACTGGAAAATGTAATTAACCAGCATCTTTGCTTTAGATCTCATTTGAAGTTAAGTACTCAAAGCAGGAACATAGCAATTAACTTGCAAATACAAAGTATCTCAAACTTTATTTAGT
>NW_013702847.1:0-543 GCF_000517525.1 Limulus polyphemus | reverse complement strand
CTTCTAACATGCTGGTTATGTGTGTGAAGACCTTGGTGAACTTCTAACATGTTGGTTATGTGTGTGAAGACCTTGGTGAACTTCTAACATGTTGGTTATGTGTGTGAAGACCTTGGTGAACTTCTAACGTGTTAGTTATGTGTAAAGATACAGATGTTAGAAACTCTGGATACCCATTTTTTACGTTCACGTGTTGTACTCACTTTGAACAGTCGTCAGTCTCTGTTACTCTATTATCTAACAGCTGTTTAAACAAGTTAGTACTGAACTGTGTGTTGGAATGATGTAACAGCTGTTTAAACATCTTAGTACTGAACTTTATGTTGGAATTATCTAACAGCTGTTTAAACAAGTTAGTACTGAACTGTGTGTTGTAATAATATAACAGCTGTTTAAACATCTTAGTACTGAACTGTGTGTTTGAATGATGTAACAGCTGTTTAAACATCTTAGTACTGAATTGTGTGTTGTAATGATATAACAGATGTTTAAACATGTTAGTACTGAATTGTGTGTTGTAATGATATAATATCTGTTTAAACA
>NW_013702846.1:0-543 GCF_000517525.1 Limulus polyphemus | reverse complement strand
ATTTTTTCATCTAAAAAAAAAGCGACAATAATTTCTTGATGACCTAATAAAACGCCACAATATGGGAATATACAATGGTTTCAAGTAATTATCTTTATTTTAAATTTTCCACCCAAAACAAATTACATAACACGCATCAAGAACGCGATGCCACAGCAAGTAAGTACACATTTGTTTCACCTACACCTATCTTATTGAACAGATACGTTTTAAATAGCTACTTTAAAAAACAATGTTTTCCAATGCAGTCTTTCAACACATATAAACAAACCAGTATTATTTTCGGATGTTAGATTTCTATGAAATCTTGGCGTTCATTAATTGTACGCTTTATTAAAGTCGCATATGCCAAACCTCTAAGGCGCAAGTAAGCTTATATTGTACACGAAATCATGCAACACTACAGACACTGTAATCTAATGAATATTTCCAGACCTTGGCAAAGATGCTACTAAATTGTATCTGTTTACATGCTTTAACTATCTACTTCAGGAGCAAATGAAAAAAAAAGTGAATTTTACTCAAAAAAAGAAAAAAAGAAAA
>NW_013702845.1:0-543 GCF_000517525.1 Limulus polyphemus | reverse complement strand
CACTATATATATATATATATATATATATATATAATGTAATTTACATAACTTAGTTGTCAAGCAACGAACACCGAAAAAAGAAATTTAACCTTCGTCTTGGGATCATCATATGTGTTGTAAGTTCTTTCATGACCTTCTGAGAAACTCCTCACAAGTCCTAGAACTTACAAGATATTCACCAGGGTTACAAAATAAATTCAACTCTTGACTAAAACTAAAAGCATATTTTATGGATTTTAACAGCCACTCAACTCTTGGCTAAAAAAGAGTCCTAAAACTTAGAAGACAAGTTATGGGTTCAAGAAGACATTCAGCTGTTGGCTACAGAAACAAGTTATGGGTTGAAGAAGACATTCAGCTGTTGGCTAAAAAGAAAAGTTATGGGTTGAACAATACATTCAGCTGTTGGCTACAGAAACAAGTTATGGGTTAGAGAAGACATTCAGCTGTTGGCTATAGAGACAAATTATGGGTTCAAGAAGACATTCAGTTGTTGGCTAAAAAGAAAAGTTATGGGTTCAAGAAGACATTCAGCTGTTGGCT
>NW_013702844.1:0-544 GCF_000517525.1 Limulus polyphemus | reverse complement strand
GGCTATTTAAACCAGATGTAAGAGAGAAGAAGCTCAGCTTTTCCAACCGATCAAGTCACTGAAATGATCTTAAAGGTTAAACAGCTGGTACACCTAATGGTTAAGTGGTATAGCTTCTAGAAGGTTAAACTGTTGGTAAGTCTGATATTTATGTGATATATTTTCTAGATGGTTAAATTGCTGGTAAATATGATAGTTATGTGGTATAGATTTTAGAAGGTTAAACTTCTGGTAAAACTGATGGTTATAGGTTCTAGAAGGTTAAACTGTTGGTAAACCATGGTGGTTATGTGGTATAGATTATAGAAGGTTAAACTGTTTGTAATACTGGTGCTTATGTGGTATATATTATAGAAGGTTAAACTGTTAGTAGCCATGGTGGATATGTGGTACATATTATAGAAGGTTAAACTGCTGATAAGCCTGGTGGTTATGTGGTGTAGATTATAGAAGATTAAACTGTTAGTAACCCTGGTGGTTATGTGGTATAGATTATAAAAGGTTCAACTGTTTGTAATACTGGTGGTTATGTGGCATAGATTAT
>NW_013702843.1:0-544 GCF_000517525.1 Limulus polyphemus | reverse complement strand
TTATCGTGTTCTTCTCCCATTAAGGTATGTACTTGTTATCGTGTTCTTCTCCCATCAAGGAATGTGATTATTAGCGTTTCTTCTCCCATCAAGGTATGTGTTTGTTATCGTGTTCTTCTCCCATCAAGGTATGTGTTTGTTAGCGTTTCTTCTCCCATCAAGGTATGGGTATGTTATCGTGTTTTTCTTCCATCAAGGTATGTGTTTGTTACCGTTTCTTCTTCCATCAATGTATGTGTATGTTATCGTGTTTTTCTTCCATCAAGGTATGTGTATGTTATCGTGTTTTTCTTCCATCAAGGTATGTGTTTATTATCGTGTTCTTCTCCCATCAAGGTATGTACTTGTTATCGTGTTCTTCTCCCATCGAGGTATGTGTTTATTAGCGTTTCTTCTCCCATCAAGGTATGTGTTTATTATCGTGTTCTTCTCCCATCAAGGTATGTGTTTGTTACCGTTTCTACTTCCATCAATGTATGTGTATGTTATCGTGTTTTTCTTCCATCAAGGTATGTGTATCTCGAAGGTTCTAACGAACTAGATG
>NW_013702842.1:0-544 GCF_000517525.1 Limulus polyphemus | reverse complement strand
GTGTCTACTTTTTTTAAAAGAAATAAGAAATTTGCAGGAATTTTGTAGTAACTCGATCTTCGTAAGTTACAAAAGTATTTATTTTTTCTTCAGTATGAGTATAAAATGATAAAAAACATCGCAAATCACAATGCCAAAAAAATTGCCAAACGGAAAAGTCACTTATCGCGGAGAAAGTCCGAAACTTTGAGAAAGAAAATGTAACTTCAGGATGCACATTACAGAAAGGAAGAGATAGGCTTGCCCACTAAGTTATGAGGCAAGATCCAATGAGGAGAAGCCAGGAAGAAACCGGAAATACAGAAGCACATCAAGCTGTTCATCAAGATACAGTTAGAAGTCAGGAGCAATTTTGTGACTGAGAAGTATACCGTTCATCTCGCAAAGATCCTGACCGAAGGTCGTAAGGTGGCGTTTCTGCTAGTAAAATATAAAATAAAATAAACAATCTTCGTGGAGCCATTTTATGAGAAGGAAATTTTTTAAAATGGCATAATGATATTCACGGTTTTCAATATATACAAGATAAAAATAGAGGATCTAC
>NW_013702841.1:0-544 GCF_000517525.1 Limulus polyphemus | reverse complement strand
GTACTGTTTAACATTAACCACCGAATACTGGGACTTTATGAATTAAATGTACATGTTTAACATTAACCACCGAATACTGGGACTTTATGAATTAAATGTGTATGTTTAACATTAACCACCGAATACTGTGACTTTATGAATTAAATGTGTACGTTTAACATTAACCACCGAATACTGGGACTTTATGAATTAAATGTACGTGTTTAACATTAACCACCGAATACTGGGACTTTATGAATTAAATGTGTACATGTTTAACATTAACCACCGAAGTTTAACATTAACCACCGAACACTAGGATTTTATGAATTAAATGTACATGTTTAACATTAACCACCAAATACTGGGACTTAATGAATTAAATGTACATGTTTAACATTAACCACCGAATACTGGGACTTTATGAATTAAATGTACGTGTTTAACATTAACCACCAAATACTGGGACTTTATGAATTAAATGTACATGTTTAACATTAACCACCGAATACTGGGACTTTATGAATTAAATGTGTATGTTTAACATTAACCACCGAATACTGTG
>NW_013702840.1:0-544 GCF_000517525.1 Limulus polyphemus | reverse complement strand
TAGATGTAATAACAGATTGTAGACGTAATCATTAGAATAACAGATTGTAGACGTAATAACAGATTCTAGATGTAATAAAAGATTGTAGATGTAATCAGTAGAAAAACAGATTGTAGATGTAATAACAGATTGTAGACGTAATCATTAGAATAACAGATTGTAGACGTAATAAAAGATTGTAGACGTAATAACAGATTCTAGATGTAATAAAAGATTGTAGATGTAATCAGTAGAAAAACAGATTGTAGATGTAATCAGTAGAAAACAGATTGTAGATGTAATAACAGATTGTAGACGTAATCATTAGAATAACAGATTGTAGACGTAATAAAAGATTGTAGACGTAATAACAGATTCTAGATGTAATAAAAGATTGTAGATGTAATCAGTAGAAAAACAGATTGTAGATGTAATAAGAAATTCTAGATGTAACAACAGATTTTAGATGTAATCAGTAGAAAAACAGATTGTAGATGTAATAACAGATTGTAGACGTAATCATTAGAGTAACAGATTGTAGACGTAATAACAGATTCTAGATGTA
>NW_013702839.1:0-544 GCF_000517525.1 Limulus polyphemus | reverse complement strand
CTAGTTTAATACAAGAAGGGACTTGTATAGCTGAAGTTCCTCCAAAAGAATTTATACCGGAGATTAACAAACAAGCTAGATACGTAACAATATTATATGGTTAATTATGTTTGAGATTGGAATTTTTCAGTAGATGTAGAGAGATGTCTTGGTTTGACCCTTGAATTTGCCAGTTCAGCTTCTAATATTATTTTTACATTGTTAATGTTCTTTTTATATATTATATGCCTTCCTCGATCTTTTCTTTCATCAAATATATTTTGTCTGTATTTCTTCTTTAAAGCTAATGTCTCGTCGTTATTGTAATCATCCTCTTCCTTTCTCTTTATTTTTCACCTTCTTATTTTGTCCCTTTCTTCTTGATTTTATTTTTAGTTTTCTGTCTCTTTATTATTGAACATGGTTGTACTGTTTCTTTGGTTCTAGCATATTTATAGTCTTACTTTGAGGATGTGTGTCATCTTGAAATTGGATCCCACTCTTCATATAAGTGTTGGAAAGTATCTATTGTTAAACAGATTATTTCGTAAAAAAAGAAGAATGC
>NW_013702838.1:0-544 GCF_000517525.1 Limulus polyphemus | reverse complement strand
GTTTACTTCACTGGTTTAGAGAGTACATAGATACTAGAGAAGACTTTGTGTTAACTACTGTTTTACTTCACTGGTATGGAGAGTACATAGATACTAGAGAAGACTTTGTGTTAACTACTGTTTTACTTCACTGGTATGGAGAGTACATAGAGACTGGAGAAGACCGCAGTATTAACACAAAGTCTTCTCTAGTATCTATGTACTCTTTAAACCCGTGAAGAAAAACAGTAATTAACACAAAGTATTCTCTAGTCTGTACGTACTCTCCATACCAGTGAAGTAAAGCAGTAGTTAACAAAAAAAGTAAAACAGTAGTTCACTGGTATGGAGAGTACATAGATACTGGAGAAGACTTTGTGTTAACTACTGCTTTACTTCATGGGTTTGGAGAGTACATAGATACTGGAGAAGACTTTGTGTTAACTACTGTTTTACTTCATGGGTTTGGAGAGTACATAGATACTAGAGAAGACTTTGTGTTAACTACTGCTTTACTTCATGGGTTTGGAGAGTACATAGAGACTGGAGAAGACTTTGTGTTAAC
>NW_013702837.1:0-544 GCF_000517525.1 Limulus polyphemus | reverse complement strand
CGGTACATATAAAATAAACTCTGAAGAGATGAAATCAGAATCGTTTACGGTTTTTCTCTTGTTTCAAGGCAAGGAAAATAATCAAAACGAAAACAATATGATTTTTTCGATAATATTAATATATTAAGAACGTGGGTTAGAATTAATAACGATAAAATTCACCTGAAAATTACAATGTTTTGTTAAAAAATGGAGAATTAGGTTATTCTAGTTATTACTCAGATTTGATAGCAGACGGGTAAATTAAATAATTCCAATATGAAAACCGAGTGTTTAGTAAGCTATACCAATTACTGTAGGTTGTATCAAATAATTTGTTTCCATGTGTCGAACCACGAATCCTATAATAATGTGATGAAGGTGAAGACGGAGTTTTCTAACAATTCAGACAAACTCCAGCAAGACGATATAGATTGTGTTTTTCATTAGTTTAAAAGAGAAAAGGAATAATGTTTATAATAAGTTTGAAACTATGAGAACTCTTTCATAATAAATGATATTTTGGTTTCATATGGTAATCTATATATAAAGAATCATCTCAGGG
>NW_013702836.1:0-544 GCF_000517525.1 Limulus polyphemus | reverse complement strand
ACAAGGCTAGGATAGTAAGTAGAATACAAACAAAGGAATACAAGGCTAGGATAGTAAGTAGAATACAAACAAAGGAATACAAGGTTGGGCCAGTAAGTAGAATACAAACAAAGGAATGCAAGGTTAGGCCAGTAAGTAGAATACAAACAAAGGAATTGCAAGGTTAGGCCAGTAAGTAGAATACAAACAAAGGAATGCAAGGCTAGGATAGTAAGTAGACTTAAATCGCAAAATATTCATCTTAGTAATCTTCATTTATGTATTTGAGAATATACTTAATGATCAGAGGCCTCAAAATGTCCAGCACTTCTTGTGTGAAATTGAAATTCCCGAAAATATACTTTAAGTTCATGAATAGGTAGAAATTATTTAGTCTTAGCATGGCCTGGTACTTAGGGCGTTTGATTCGCAATCTGCGTAGTTTTGATTGTTAACTGCACTACAAATTTAAAAACATTTAACGTAGTTTTGATTATTAACTGGACTACAAATGTAAAAACACTTAACGTAGTTTTGATTGTTAACTGGACTACAAATGTAAAAA
>NW_013702835.1:0-544 GCF_000517525.1 Limulus polyphemus | reverse complement strand
CAAAGACTAGTGTATCTTACTTTATATGGTATCACTGAACTGACAAAGACTAGTGTATCTTACTTCATATGTTATCACTGAACGGACAAAGACTACTGTATCTTACTGTATGTGTTATCATTGAACGGACAAAGACTACTGTATCTTACTGTATATGTTATCACTGAACTGACAAAGACTAGTGTATCTTACTGTATATGTTATCATTGAACGGACAAAGACTAGTGTATCTTACTTTATATGTTATCACTGAACGGACAATGACTAGTGTATCTTACTTTATATATTATCATTGAACGGACAAAGACTACTGTATCTTACTTTATATATTATCATTGAACGGACAATGACTAGTGTATCTTACTATATATATTATCACTGAACTGACAAAGACTACTGTATCTTACTGTATATATTATCACTGAACTGACAGAGACTACTGTATCTTACTTTATATGTTATCATTGAACTGACAAAGACTAGTGTATATTACTGTATATGTTATCACTGAACGGACAAAGACTAGTGTATCTTACTTTATATG
>NW_013702834.1:0-544 GCF_000517525.1 Limulus polyphemus | reverse complement strand
GTGCTGACCGTAGAGGGGTTGAAGGGGGGAGACATCAGTAGGTGCTGCCTGCAGTGACTGATCTTAACTGAACAGCAGAACTAGCTGTCACTCTTATAACGCACCTACAACTGAAAGTTCGAAGGATGTTTGGTAACACCACGCCTCGAACGCAAGTCACGCTCGAGTTCTAACTTACAGACAATAAAGTTGTCACTTACCAAAATGGATAAATTTGAAAGTTTCCATACAATGAATGTATAATCTTTTAAAGATGCCACCTACTGGAATAATCTTATACCAAAGTTTCATCTAATTGAAACACCTAATATTAAAGTTTTCATCTAATTGAGACACCATATAGCAAAGTTTTATGTAATTGAGACACCTCATACCAAAGTTTTGATCTAATTGAAACACCTAATATTAAAGTTTTCATCTAATTGAAACACCTATTACTAAAATTTTTATGTAATTGAGACACCTTTTAGCAAAGTTTCATCTAATTGAAACACCTTACACCAAAGTTTTCACCTAATTGAGACACCTTACACCAAAGTTTTCA
>NW_013702833.1:0-544 GCF_000517525.1 Limulus polyphemus | reverse complement strand
ACGTTTGTCTGTGTACGATGTATAGATATAAAACAAGGAAAGAGACATTTGTGGTAACTGAGTATCGTTGTAATTAGTATTAAAATGTTACTTACTTTCACAAACAATACGAGAAAGAGGTGATGAAAGCTTACTTTGTTCGTGTCCTTTTAAACAATAATGAAATCCAGTAACTTCAATTCACTAGGTGCAAGCCAGTCGGTTGTGCTAGTCTTAGTTTCATTTTCCTCTCTTTCTTTTCCTACCAGTATTTACCGGGATAAAATAAACCGTTGACGAGGTTCAGTTTACATTTAGTAGATATGTTTGTCTGTTTATATTACGAACATTGATATTTTTTATTGATTTATTAACATGGTTTAGGAATTAACTACATAATACCCAAGTGCTTATGTAACTTACATTTTAGCACAAAAGTTTCACACATGGTATGAAAACTTCTATCTGCGTATAACTTAATAAGTAGAAAGAGAGGTTATCCAACAGATCGGTACTGTGTCATTTTTTACAAGTGAGACAACAGTATAGAACTATAGTATTTTGG
>NW_013702832.1:0-544 GCF_000517525.1 Limulus polyphemus | reverse complement strand
ATATTGAAGGCTCTTTATGAAAAACCTTGTGAAAAATGTTCGCGTATTATAAATAATGATCGGGAACGAGAAGAACTAAATTCACTAGTAAAATAACCAAAACCACACCATATCATCTCCCGCTGGGTCAGCGGTAACTTTACGGTTTTACAACTCTAAAATCTAAGGTTCGAATCCTCGCGGTAGACGGAACGCAGATATCCCACTGTGTAGCTGTGCGTTAAAGTAAAAAATAGCAATCAAGTCATATTTGATTGTTATATAATGAGTCTTTAAATCATATAAGTAACGAAGAACATGGGTGTAATTTTTCACAATTGCGTTTGGCTATCTCAATTTTGATAACTTAGAAAAGATCTTCATGGAAATTGTACTATCCGCGATTATCTATGGACAAAACTAGGATATGCACTGGAAACTATTACATCATGTTTTACTGACACGTGTTTAGCGCATTCGTTTGAAGACATTTACATCACGTTGTGCTGACAGTTGTTTAGCGCATTTCTTTGGAGACTATTACGCCATGTTGTTCTAGCAGCTG
>NW_013702831.1:0-544 GCF_000517525.1 Limulus polyphemus | reverse complement strand
AAATGTAAGTGTACTTCCTGACCCGTGGACCTTGGTAATAAAAGGTCTAATACACACCAACGAAATGTTTCAGATTTCCTGTAGTAACACTGTTCCTTGCATCTAGTAAACTACTAACCGTTTAATATGAACCTTGAAAATACGCTGAAGATGGGTTATTGTGTAACAGTAAATACGGCGAAGACGGGTTATTGTGTAACAGTATATACGGTGGAGACGGGTTATTGTTTAACAGTAAATACGGTGAAGACTGGTTATTGTGTAACAGTAAATACGGTGAAAACGGGTTATTGCGTAGAAGAAAATACGGTGGAGACGGTTTATTGTGTAAGAGTAAATACGGTGGAGACGGTTTATTGTGTAAGAGTAAATACGGTGGAGACGGTTTATTGTGTAAGAGTAAATACGGTAGAGACGGTTTATTGTGTAAGAGTAAGTACGGTGGAGACGGGTTAATGTACAACAGTAAATACGGTGGAGACGGTTTATTGTGTAACAGTAAATACGGTGAAAACGGGTTATTGCGTAGAAGTAAATACGGTGG
>NW_013702830.1:0-544 GCF_000517525.1 Limulus polyphemus | reverse complement strand
TTAAGTAGCACGAAAAGCTAGAAGAAGATATGGTAAATTTCTCCCTTTAATCTTTCTTGTTTTTTTTTTTCAAGATTCAACCATGGCTGGAAATTATCACTCACACTTGTCTACTTGTTTAAGTACACGCGTTTAAGTCCTTGTGTGTACCGATCGATTTCGTGAAACCCCCGACTTACGTGACTCCGTTCTTGTGTGTGCCAATCCACTTCGTGACTCTGTCCTTGTATGTACCGATTCACTTCGTGACTCCACAAACGTACGTGACTCTGTTCTTTTGTGTGCTGATCCACTTCGTGACTCCGTTCTTGTGTGTATCGATTCATTTCGTGACTCCACAGACATTCATGATTCCGTTTTTGTGTGTGTGCGGATCCGCTTCGTGACTCCATTATTGTGTGTATCGATCCACTTCGTGACTCCTCAGACTTACCCAACTCCGTTCTGGTGTGTATCGATCCATTTCGTGACTCCATTCTTGTGTGTACCGATCCACTTCGTGACTCCTCAGACTTACCCGACTCCGTTCTGGTGTGTATCGATC
>NW_013702829.1:0-544 GCF_000517525.1 Limulus polyphemus | reverse complement strand
TAAGTTCAACGTCCAACTACTGAGGTATGGTATTTCAGGGTACAATAGAATAAGTTCAACTACTGAGGTATGGTATTTCAGGGTAAGATCATATTTAATCAACAGGACTTCTGCTTGTATTCCTGCCAGAAATTACAGGTAGGATGAAATCTTTCTTTTACAGACAATTTCACAAGAGGCAAAAACAAAATAATAAATAAATATATGCACATTATTTATCTATTTGTAAAAGCTACAATACAACCCTACACTTCCATCCCTAATTGTACATCACTGGATCATAAACAAACTGTTTTAACATGTCCATATTTCATGAATTCTAACTTGTAAAGCCGATGTTAAAAATCTTTTTTATTTATTCACAACATAAAGATTAAATGTATGAATCTACATGAAAAAAGTTCTTTTTATTGTTTCATTAGTGATTTAACAACAAAACTTGCATTTACCTGCAGTAAACAAACATTCATCACGTACCAACAAGATGACTGCATTAATTCTGAACTGGTTAAGAAAAAATTGGAAAGTTTAAAAAATGATAAGG
>NW_013702828.1:0-544 GCF_000517525.1 Limulus polyphemus | reverse complement strand
AAGTCTCAATCGCATTATTGTGTCATTAATCTTAATGTCAGTGTAATGTGTTAGCAATCTTAATCATGGAACTGTTTTTAACCCTAATTCACAGTGATCTGTTTGTATTAAGTTGTGTTATTTGATTAGATTACAATATTTTATATATCAGCCTTAACCACACAGTTTTTGTCAGTGTTCTAGTCTACAGTGTTTGACTGAGCTTAATCACACAGTTTTTGTCAGTGTTGTAGTCTACAGTGTTTGACTGAGCTTAACCACACAGTTTTTGTCAGTGTTGTAGTCTACACTGTTTGACTGAGCTTAACCACACAGTTTTTGTCAGTGTTCTAGTCTACAGTGTTTGACTGAGCTTAACCACACAGTTTTTGTCAGTGTTGTAGTCTACATGTTTGACTGAGCTTAACCACACAGTTTTTGTCAGTGTTCTAGTCTACAGTGTTTGACTGAGCTTAACCACACAGTTTTTGTCAGTGTTCTAGTCTACATTGTTTGACTGAGCTTAACCACACAGTTTTTGTCAGTGTTGTAGTCTACACTGTTT
>NW_013702827.1:0-544 GCF_000517525.1 Limulus polyphemus | reverse complement strand
CGGAACAATACTGTTTCGTGCTGTAGTTTCAATTCTGCATCATTCAGCAAACAAAATAAATGCGCGTGGAACACAGTTGTTAAATAGGGAAATATTAATTTAATATATTTAAAAACTTGAATTCTGGTTAATAATAGGTATGTTTTTTTTAACTAAGGGAGTCTTTACATTTTATTCTATTTTTTGTAACTTTCTCTGTCAATGATTTGACACCCGAAAAATCAAAAGGATGATTATTTTGAGCCATGTGTTCGAACACAAAGGAAGGGGATTTTAAATGTTCTTTTAATTTTTAGGCACTTGTTGGCAGGTTTGTTTAATAGAAGAATTACAATAGACTTTACATGTAATTTGATACAAGAGTCTTGAAGTGCCCTTGTTAACAAATTTGTGCGATACAATGTGACTTAATTTTCTTTCTGGTACAAAGGAAGATTTCATATTTAATTTTATGTTGTATTCTTTAATTGTTTTTAACCAAAAAAAATCATGCATAAAACTTGGTTAGAAACAATTAGTTTTTGTTATTTAACAGTTGTTTTTG
>NW_013702826.1:0-544 GCF_000517525.1 Limulus polyphemus | reverse complement strand
CGACTCAGTCCTTACAAACAGTATCTGAACTGTTAGACTCAGTCCTTATAAACAGTAACTGATCTGTTAGACTCAGTCCTTACAAACAGTATCTGAACTGTTAGACTCAGTCCTTACAAACAGTAACTGAACTGTTAGACTCAGTTACTATAAACAGTATCTGAACTGTTAGACTCAGGCCTTACCAACAGTATCTAAACTGTTAGACTCAGTCCTTACCAACAGTATCTAAACTGTTAGACTCAGTCCTTACCAACAGTATCTGAACTGTTAGACTCAGTCCTTACAAACAGTATCTAAACTGTTAGACTCAGCCCTTACCAACAATATCTGAACTGTTAGACTCAGTCCTTACAAACAGTATCTAAACTGTTAGACTCAGTCCTTACCAACAGTATCTGAACTGTTAGACTCAGTCCTTGCAAACAGTATCTGAACTGTTAGACTCAGTCCTTACAAACAGTATCTGAACTATAATACTATAAGTTGATATTTTCATGGTCGTTAAACCTAAATCTGGATCTCTTTTGATGTTCCTGCCCTT
>NW_013702825.1:0-544 GCF_000517525.1 Limulus polyphemus | reverse complement strand
GGGGGATGAGCCCCATGTTTTCAATTTATAATGAAATACATTGTACATAATCAATAAATGTTTATACAGTACAGTAACTATCGCTGTTGTGGCTTTGAAGTATCCTTCGTTAGATATATATTTATATATATATATATATAAACTTTGTAAGCTAACAAAACAAATTTATTGGCTGGTACACGACGTTTGTGTCGAGTTTTATACAGTCTACATACGCACAATAATACTAGTAAATTAAAGTATTTCATAACATAAATTAACATTCAAAACTGCTTAAAAACAACACTTTAAAAATTACCCTTAGTGAAGAGCGATTCGCTCCAACCATGTGCTACTTCTAGTTGGTTGAAACCGGCCCTCGTCATAAAAATGTGACATCACAACACAATAATGTATTTAAAAACAATTTTTAATTAAAACACGCATGTTATTTGTGTTGCTAGAAAACACAAAAAATGTGTTTATATTGTTGTGTTTTTGTTATTGTCTGTTTGAAGAACAAAATATTTAATGCTGTGAAATAACAATGTTTGTGTTCGTTTAC
>NW_013702824.1:0-544 GCF_000517525.1 Limulus polyphemus | reverse complement strand
CTTTTGGGACAATTAGTGCATTATAAAGTACGTTTTAGTACAATAAAAACAACGTGTGCTATGTCTTTTGGTACAATTAGAGCATTATAAAGTACGTTTTAGTACAATAAAAACAACGTCTGCTATGTCTTTTGGTACAATTAGACCATTATAAAGTACGTTTTAGTACAATAAAAACAATGTGTGCTATGTCTTTTGGTACAATTAGTGCATTATAAAGTACGTTTTATTACAATAAAGACAATGTGTGCTATGTCTTTTGGGACAATTAGAGCATTATAAAGTACGTTTTAGTACAATAAAGACAATGTGTGCTATGTCTTTTGGGACACTTAGAGCATTATATAGTACGTTTTAGTACAATAAAAACAATGTGTGCTATGTCTTTTGGGACAATTAAACCATTATAAAGTACGTTTTAGTACAATAAAAACAACGTGTGCTATGTCTTTTGGTACAATTAGAGCATTATAAAGTACGTTTTAGTACAATAAAAACAATGTGTGCTATGTCTTTTGGTACAATTAGAGCATTATAAAGTACG
>NW_013702823.1:0-544 GCF_000517525.1 Limulus polyphemus | reverse complement strand
TTTAAAAAAAACTTAGTGATTAAACTACTCACATTGATATATATATATATTTATATAGTAAATAAAAACTCCTGTTTAAACATACACAAGGTTATATGTATTTATGTATATGTGG
Organism: Limulus polyphemus; assembly: GCF_000517525.1. Taxonomy (NCBI): domain Eukaryota; kingdom Metazoa; phylum Arthropoda; class Merostomata; order Xiphosura; family Limulidae; genus Limulus; species Limulus polyphemus. Next base: position 429 of record NW_013702823.1, on the reverse strand, counting down.
TAAAGAAAACTTCGAATTAAACACATGATACATATACATGTTTGTTAAATAAAAACCTGTGATTATACATTCACAACAATATATATATATTGTAATAAAAACCTGTGATTAAACATTCACAACGATATATATACCTATATATGGTAAATAAAACTTATGATTAAACACTCACATCGATATATATATACATATATATAGTAATTAAAAACTCTTGTTTAAACATACAGAACGATATGTATATCTATATATGACAAATAAAAACCTGTGATTATACATTCACAACGATATATATATACCTATATATGGTAAATAAAACTTATGATTAAACACTTACATCAATATATATATATATATATATATATATAGTAATTAAAAACTTCTGTTTAAACATACAGAACGATATGTATATCTATATATGACAAATAAAGC
>NW_013702822.1:0-544 GCF_000517525.1 Limulus polyphemus | reverse complement strand
CAATATAGATATATGCACATGTAGTGTTGTAGACAGCCCATCAATATAGATATACACGTGTAGTGTCGTAGACAGCCCATCAATATAGATATATGCACATGTAGTGTTGTACACAGCCCATCAATATAGATATACACATGCAGTGTCGTAGACAGCCCATCAATATAGGTATATACACATGTAGTGTCGTAGACAGCCCATCAATATAGGTATATACACATGTAGTGTCGTAGACAGCCCATCAATATAGGTATATACACATGTAGTGTCGTAGACAGCCCATCAATATAGGTATATACACATGTAAAGTTGTAGACAGCCCATCAATATAGGTATATACACATGTAAAGTTGTAGATAGACCATCAATATAGATATACACATGTAGTGTTGTAGATAGCCCATCAATATAGATATATACATGTAGTGTTGTAGACAGCCCACCAATATAGATATATACATGTAAAGTTGTAGACAGCCCATCAATATAGATATATACATGTAAAGTTGTAGACAGCCCATCAATATAGATATACACATGTAAA
>NW_013702821.1:0-544 GCF_000517525.1 Limulus polyphemus | reverse complement strand
AAAACAAACGAATGAACATTGATCTACAACTTGTGGGCTGAAGTTACCACCTATTGGAATTCCACGTTTTGGTTGGAAGACACGTGAACCAAAATTCACAAATGACCTGCAAGAAAACAGCTGGACGTTTTATGAATGACATTGTCATAAAAACATTTGTGCTTATTAACGCAAAGTTTTAATTTATGATAATTTAAATACCTTGAAAGTATTTGATTAACTACTTTGTTTAATGTTATAGAGAAGACAAGTGTAAATATTACTGAGAACAAAATCATCTATTTTTTTTGCGTCGAATGTTTAATTTTTTTCTTCACATCAAATGTAATCATCAGTGATGATGAATATATTAATACCAGTACTTATTTTGGTAATAATTTCCTAATATTACAGTATCTCTTTAAATGTAATTAAATGCATTTCAGAACGGCTGACGTTAATTTATAAAAAAAATTACAAGCAGATCATTGGTCAGTTCTGACTTCGGCTATAACTAAAAGAAGATGGCGATAGGTGTAAAAAATACAAGCAGATCATTGGTCAG
>NW_013702820.1:0-544 GCF_000517525.1 Limulus polyphemus | reverse complement strand
AACAAAACCTTCAGAAAACTTTGTTAACATTACTACTAGTGTTTAATCAAGAAACACCAAAACATTCAGAGAATGTTTTAAAGATTATAACTAGGGTTAATAAAGAAACACCAAAACCTTCAGAAAACTTTGTTAACATTACTACTAGAGTTTAATCAAGAAACACCAAAACCTTCAGAGAATGTTTTAAAGATTATAACTAGGGTTAATAAAGAAACAACAAAACCTTCAGTAAACTTTGTTAACATTACTACTAGGGTTTAATCAAGAAACAACAAAACCTTCAAAGAATGTTTTAAAGATTATAACTAGGGTTAATCAAGAAACACCAAAACCTTCAGATAATGTTTTAAAGATTATAACTAGGGTTAATAAAGAAACAACAAAACCTTCAGAAAACTTTGTTAAGATTACAAATAGGGTTAATAAAGAAACACAAAACCTTCAGAGAATGCTTTAAAGATTATAACTAAGGGTTAATAAAGAAACAACAAAACCTTCAGAAAACTTTGTTAAGATTACAAATAGGGTTAATAAAGAAACA
>NW_013702819.1:0-544 GCF_000517525.1 Limulus polyphemus | reverse complement strand
CATTTAAAATTCAGTAATACCTTGAATGTAGTACAATAGTTTGAACTTGATAAACACATTTAAAATTCAGTAATAGCTTGAATGTGGTACAAGAGTTTGAACTTGATAAACACATTTACAATTCAGTAATAGCTTGAATGTAGTACAAGAGTTTGAACTTGATAAACACATTTAAAATTCAGTAACAGCTTGAATGTAGTACAAGAGTTTGAACTTGATAAACACATTTAAAATTCAGTAATACCTTGAATGTAGTACAAGAGTTTGAACTTGATAAACACATTTAAAATTCAGTAATAGCTTAAATGTAGTACAAGAGTTTGAACTTGATAAACACATTTAAAATTCAGTAATAGCTGAATTGTAAGCATATTTTACAATATATTAGCAGAACTTTTGTAGTACAAGAGTTTGAACTTGATAAACACATTTAAAATTCAGTAATAGCTTAAATGTAGTACAAGAGTTTGAACTTGATAAACACATTTAAAATTCAGTAATAGCTTGAATGTAGTACAAGAGTTTGAACTTGATAAACACATTT
>NW_013702818.1:0-544 GCF_000517525.1 Limulus polyphemus | reverse complement strand
GATAACGACATTTATATAAAATAATAAATGATATAGACATCTATATAAAACAGTGAATGATACAGACATCTATACGAAATAATGATTGACACAGACATACATATAAAACAGTGAATGATACAGACATCTATATAAAATCATTATTGATACAGATATCTATATAAGACAATGAATGATGTAGATATCTATATAAATTAATGATTGATGCAGATATCTATATAAATTAATGATTGATACAGACATCTGTATAAAATAATGATTGATACAGACATCTATATAAAATGATGATTGATACAGACATCTGTATGAAATAATGATTGACATAGACATCCATATAAAACAGTGAATGATACAGACATCTATATAAGATAATGATTGATACGGACATCTATATAAAATAATGATTGATACAGGTATCTATATAAAATAATGATTAATACAGATATCTATATAAAATAATGATTGATACAGGTATCTATGTAAAATAATGATTAATACAGATATCTATATAAAATAATGATTGATACACACATCTATGTAAAAT
>NW_013702817.1:0-544 GCF_000517525.1 Limulus polyphemus | reverse complement strand
AACGTCAACTGTACATAGTAAACACACGACTATCTGTAGTCAACCCCACCAACATCAATTGTACATAGTAAACACACAACTTTCTGTAGCCAATGTCACCACTGTACATAGTAAACACACGACTATCTGTGGTCAACCTCACCAACGTGAACTGTACATAGTAAACACACGACTATCTGTAGTCAACCTCACCAACGTCAACTGTACATAGTAAACACACAACTTTCTGTAGCCAATGTCACCACTGTACATAGTAAACACACGACTATCTGTAGTCAACCTCACCAAAGTCAACTGTACATAGTAAACACACGACTATCTGTAGTCAGCCTCACCAAAGTCAACTGTACATAGTAAACACACGACTATCTGTAGTCAACCTCACCAAAGTCAACTGTACATAGTAAACACACAACTATCTGTACTCAACCTCACCAAAGTCAACTCTACATAATAAACACACGACTATCTGTAGTCAACCTCACCAAAGTCAACTGTACATAGTAAACACACGACTATCTGTAGTCAACCTCACCAAAGTCAA
>NW_013702816.1:0-544 GCF_000517525.1 Limulus polyphemus | reverse complement strand
ACATATAAATTACATTATCCGGTTTAATACTTACAATAGGTGTAACTTTTCAGGATATACATATAAATTACATTTTCTGGTTTAATACTTACAATAGGTGTAACTTTCTGGTATATACATATAGATTACATTTTCTGGTTTAATACTTACAATAGGTGTAACTTTCTGGTATGTACATATAAATTACATTATCTGGTTTAATACTTACAATAGATGTAACTTTCTGGTATATACATATAAATTACATTATCTGGTTTAATACTTACAATAAGTGTAACTTTCTGGTATATACATATCAATTACATTATCTGGTTTAATACTTACAATAGGTGTAACTTTCTGGTATATACATATAAATTACATTATCTGGTTTAATACTTTATTAAGGACCTTGGATAACAAGTATAACAATTGGTAAAATGTATTTACAATTTCCAACAGGTTTACCAACTAATGTAAGGTTACTTAGATTACAAGAACTTACCAAACTGGTGACGTATCACAACAGTTTCTTCCATCATTTTAAAGTAACATCCATTCCTCA
>NW_013702815.1:0-544 GCF_000517525.1 Limulus polyphemus | reverse complement strand
AAACCTGAGATCCAGAGACAAATATTTTATGCTACAACTCTTGCTACACACAAACCTGAGATCCAGAGATCACTATTCCATACTACAACTTTTGCTACACACAAACTTGAGATCCAGAGATAAATATTTTATGCTACAACTCCTGCTACACACAAACCTGAGATACAGAGATCAATACTTAGTGCTACATATCCTGCTACATAGTGTTACTCAGTTTTTTGATAACCACCCTTTTTTCTTTGAATAAAAGAAGCTCTGAAACTTTCATTACCGGATTAAAAACGTTACCTAATACAAGTCCCAAACATTGGACAACAAACTATTGAAAACTCAAGAAATACACTACAAAAAATTTAATGCATTTGTCCTCTTCTCCTTTCACTCCACATCTTTAAAAAATGAAAATATAAAATATTTTGGAAATATGCCAAAATTATGCGAGTACAAGCTAAGGCCATCTGTATATACCATGCCTTTCCCCCCCGATGAAGACAGATTAATTTGTCAAAAGTTCTTGAATTTATTATCAAAATGTTTCTTCCAC
>NW_013702814.1:0-544 GCF_000517525.1 Limulus polyphemus | reverse complement strand
AAAACTTAGATATATCTTAATAAACATTGTATTTATAAGCATTCGAAGTGTGTATACATTTTTTGGGACACCCTGTATATACAATCAGAGTTTTTAAACTGCACGTCACATGATATTGGAGTATTTATCTAAGTTCAGATTTTTAATTGTATATCACGAAATAGTAGTATTTATCTATATTCAGATTTTTAATTGTATATCACGAAATAGTAGTATTTATCTATATTCAGATTTTCTTTACTGTATATCACGAAATAATAGTATTTATTTATATTCAGATTTTCTTTACTGTATATCACGAAATAGTAGTATTTATCTATATTCAGATTTTATTTACTGTATATCACGAAATAGTAGTATTTATTTATATTCAGATTTTCTTTACTGTGTATCACGAAATAATAGTATTTATCTATATTCAGATTTTCTTTACTGTATATCACGAAATAGTAGTATTTATCTATATTCAGATTTTATTTACTGTATATCACGAAATAGTAGTATTTATTTATATTCAGATTTTCTTTACTGTATATCACGAAAT
>NW_013702813.1:0-544 GCF_000517525.1 Limulus polyphemus | reverse complement strand
CCGGAATGACTTTTTTTTTTTTATCCACATCAAGATGCTAGGCTGGCCCGTGTGGCAGATGTAAAAACAGTTTCTTCGTTTTCTTGTATTTATATTAATTTTAGTACAATTTATTAATATTATATGAAGTATTGATGTTGATTTTGATGCAGTTTTCTTGTATGTTTAGTATAAGTACCGTGATTAAGAAAATAATTTTCTAACCAATTAATATATACAGTATATATGTGTTATTTGTAGAATTTGCATGAAAATAATTTTACTTTCGTACGTATTATTACATTGTTCGTGATTTTAACGTATTCGTTTTTGTTCATTGTTGCTTCGCTGTTGTGTTTACATTGTTGGTTAGGAAGTGTTTGTTTGTTTGTTTGTTTTTGAATTTCGCGCAAAGCTACACGAGGGCTATCTGCGCTAACCTTCTCTAATTTAGCAGTGTAACACTAGAGGGGGACCACCCACCGCCAACTCTTAGGCTACTCTTTTACCAACTGATTGACCGTCGCATTATAGCACCCCCACAGCTAAAAGGGGCGAGCATGTT
>NW_013702812.1:0-544 GCF_000517525.1 Limulus polyphemus | reverse complement strand
CTTTACAGACATGTAGGATGTATCACGTATGTTTGTTTCTTGATATTCTTGTTTCTTCTTTACAGACATGAAGGATATACCACGTATGTTTGTTTCTTGATATTATTGTTTCTTCTTTACAGACATGTATGATATAGCACGTATGTTTGTTTCTTGATATTCTTGTTTCTTATTTACAGACATGTAGGATATACCACGTATGTTTGTTTCTTGATATTCTTGTTTCTTCTTTACAGACATGTAGGATATAGCACGTATGTTTGTTTCTTGATATTCTTGTTTCTTCTTTACAGACATGTAGGATATATCACGTATGTTTGTTTCTTGATATTCTTGTTTCTTCTTTACAGACATGTAGGATATACCATGTATGTTTGTTTCTTGATATTCTTGTTTCCTCTTTACAGACATGTATGATATGTCACGTATGTTTGTTTCTTGATATTCTTGTTTCTTCTTTACAGACATGTAGGATATACCACGTATGTTTGTTTCTTGATATTATTGTTTCTTCTTTACAGACATGTAGGATATATCACGTATG
>NW_013702811.1:0-544 GCF_000517525.1 Limulus polyphemus | reverse complement strand
CTGAAGATGCTTGTTGAGTCTAGCCCAAGGCAACATATTCGTGAAATGGCCCTGAAATTGCATGTCTCTGATGTAATATGGGAAACCTCCGTAAACAAGCAACTTGAACGTTTAATTCAGGCCCTTCATCAAAAACGCCCTTTACTCGTCAATCGGAAAAGTGTTCTTCTTCTCCACGACAATGCACGTTCACATGTGGCATAAAAAATAAAATAGCTCTTATTGCATAAAACGATATATATAAAATAGCTCTTGTTTTAGAAAACGTGATATACAAAATAGCTCTGGTTTTATAAAACATGATATATAAAATAGCTCTTGTTTTATAAAATGATATATAAGATGGCTCTTGTTCTATAAAACTATATATAAAATAGCACTTCTTGCATAAAACATGATATGTAAAATAGCTCTTGTTTTATTAAATATAATATATAAGATAACTCTTGTTTTATAAAAATGATATAAAAATAGTTCTTGTTTTATTAAATATGAAATATAAATTACATATTTTTAAATATGATATATAAAATAGCTCTTGTTT
>NW_013702810.1:0-544 GCF_000517525.1 Limulus polyphemus | reverse complement strand
CATGATTAGATTGTTTGTTAGTCTTAACAAACAATCTAATCAGGACTAACAAACAATCTAATCATGTTCCTTGACTAACAAACAATCTAATTCCTTAACAAACAATCTAATCAGGTCTAGGAACATGATTAGTTAAGGAACATGATTAGATTGTTTGTTAGACAAGGAACATTATTAGATTGTTTGTTAGTCAAGGAACCTGATTAGATTGTTTGTTAGTTAAGGAACATGATTAGATTGTTTGTTAGACAAGGAACATTATTAGATTGTTTGTTAGTCAAGGAACCTGATTAGATTGTTTGTTAGTTAAGGAACATGATTAGATTGTTTGTTAGAGGAACCTGATTAGATTGTTTGTTAGACAAGGAACATTATTAGATTGTTTGTTAGTCAAGGAACCTGATTAGTTTGTTTGTTAGTCAAGGAACATGATTAGATTGTTTGTTAATCTAGGAACCTGATTAGATTGTTTGTTAATCAAGGAACCTGATTAGTTTGTTTGTTAGTCAAGGAACATGATTAGATTGTTTGTTAGTTAATTCCG
>NW_013702809.1:0-544 GCF_000517525.1 Limulus polyphemus | reverse complement strand
TGTTCTGTATTAACAGTACATTAATATCTAACGATACTAACCCAACGATGTTCTGTATTAACAGTACATTAATATCTAACGATACTAACCCAACAATGTTCTGTATTAACAGTACATTAATATCTAACGATACTAACCCAACAATGTTCTGTATTAACAGTACATTAATATCTAACGATACTAACTCAACAATGTTCTGTATTAACAGTACACAAATAATAACAATACTGGCCCATCGATGTGCTGTATTAACAGTACACAAATAATAACAATACTGACCCATCAAATTTCTGTATTAACAGTACACAAATAATAACAATACTGGCCCATCAAATTTCTGTATTAACAGTACACTAATAATAACGATACCGACCCATCAATGTGACATTCAAGCTTCTTTTTTAAATTCTGTTTCAGAAAAATCTGCCCAATCTGCACTAAAATTGTTTTTAAGATGCATTCCTCAATCAAGAGTAACTAACACTAGAGGAAGGTAAACGAACTGATCAACATCCCAGCTAACACTGGAGGAAGGTAAACGAAC
>NW_013702808.1:0-544 GCF_000517525.1 Limulus polyphemus | reverse complement strand
TTACATTATATATGTTGGTATATGTATATGTTCTTTACTGTAATGACATTATATATGTTGGTATATGTATGTGTTCTTTACTGTAATGACATTATATATGTTGTTATATATATATATATATATATGTGTGTGTATGTGTTCTTTACTGTAATGACATTATATATGACTACCTAGAATTTGACTCCATCACAAATTTTTCAGAGTTTCGAGCTTTAGTTTTTTTTTTTGTGTACGAAATCATTGCATAAGCAAATGAAATAATATGAAATCACATAGGTTTCTAATAAAACCTGAAGGTGTTTTAGTCATCAGTACCCTAATAAAAAGTCAGAGAGAAGTGTGCTACACATCTTTACCAGTTCGTCAGGAGTCTCTACGTTTAATGTAATTACATAGACATGGATAAGTTTATTTACACATGGGTCATTTTGACCCACCTTATTATAAAGATAATAGTTTTGAAGTTTATTACAGATGTGTCATTTTGACCCACCTTATTATAAAGATAATATTTTTGAAGTTTATTACAGATGTGTCATTTTGA
>NW_013702807.1:0-544 GCF_000517525.1 Limulus polyphemus | reverse complement strand
ATTTATGACTTTAACTTTATACACAAGTGCCAAGGTACTATAATTAAGAATCGTGTCGTAAGAACTTTCTTGGTTTTTAAAAGGCTTAACTAGAATTAAATCTGATTTCTGGCGTTTCAACTGTTCATTAATAATCAGCAAAAATCTGATAGAAGACATTCTGAAAATCCCAATCATCGTCCTGAATAGGTCTGTTATAGACGAAACGTTTTGTTTCTGACGACACTTATGGTGACCTAATGAAAATAAAATAACTGGTTACGTAGAATGTCAGTTGTAAAAAATGCTGACGGAACTGAAGAAGAACGACTGAAAAAATAACTGATTACAAACAGTTTCATTCTTGAAACTATTGAAAATGTTTCTACACAAAAACTTTTTCTTTAATTTAATTAATTTGCGATTGTTTTTAATCACACTTTTTTGCGTCTCTAAATACATTGTTAACGTACTTACAGTTATACTTGTTCAGTTATACGTAACGTTTTCACACTATTTACACCCTGTAGACGGAACCCTCTACACTCGACTTAGAATTAATAAA
>NW_013702806.1:0-544 GCF_000517525.1 Limulus polyphemus | reverse complement strand
TAGTTCTATATGGTTGTAAATAAAGAAACAAATAAGTAAGGAAGTGCATTAAGTTAATATCCTGTGCGTATGTCTCAAGAAATTAAGCATTTTAAATGTATTCTTTAGTCAAACGTGGCCCAGTGTTTACGTGCCGAACGATTAGTCTGAGGGTCATCTTTTCTCGTACCGTTACTGCAGAAAAATAAATACAACAACTGCGCAATAGCACTTTGATTGTGTCATAAGGTTGACGTTTAAATCCTATTTTTCGACCAAGCAATAGTAGCCTAAGAGTCTGCGGAGGGTGTTGTTCACTAGCTACCTTTCCTTCAGTCTATGAGCTTAAAGTTAGGAAAGAAGAATACAGGTAGGCCTTAAGTAGTTTTAATCAAATATCCAAATTCAAACAAGTTAGTATAGTTTTGAATGAAAATGTTTTGATAATTGCCAATTCTTTTTACTGTCAATAGCTTTATTTACTACCACACAAATATATATATTAGCATACATTCAGGATGTTAGAAAAACACATAGGTTCAAGAAGTCTTGATAGAAATACAAT
>NW_013702805.1:0-544 GCF_000517525.1 Limulus polyphemus | reverse complement strand
GTAAAATTACTTGAATATGATAATATTGTCATCCCGATCGTCCAGTTGTGAAATTACTTTATTATGGTAACAATGTCATCCCGATCGTCCAGCTCTGAAATTACTTTAATGTAATAATTATTGTCATCCCGATCGTCCAGCTCTGAAATTACTTTAATGTGGTAATTATTGTCATCCCGATCGTCCAGTTGTGAAATTACTTTAATATGATAACATTATCATCCTGATCGTCCAGCTGTGAAATTTCTCTAATATGGTAACATTGTCATCTCGATCGTCCAATTGTGAAATTACTTTAATATGGTAACATTGAAATCCCGATCTTCCAGCTGTGAAATTACTTTAATATGATAACATTGTCATCTCGATCGTGCATCTGTGAAATTACTTTAATATGGTAACATTGTCATCCCGATCGTCCAGTTGTAAAATGACTTTATTATGTTAACAAAATCATCCCGATCGTCTAGCTATGAAATTAATTTAATATGGTAACATTTTCATCCCGATCGTCCAGCTGTGAAATTACTTCAATATTATAGCA
>NW_013702804.1:0-544 GCF_000517525.1 Limulus polyphemus | reverse complement strand
AAAACTAATCAAGTTATAAATTTATGAATAAAACCATTGATCTTTGTTACAAAAAACCATGTATCTCAAAAAACACTAACATCAGTAGGAAATCATTTGCACAATTAAACTGATTTTATTAGAAGAAATATTAAAAATAACTAACAAACTCACTTCAAGTAAGACTCTTTTCGTTGGGTTGAGGACTAAGAATTTCTTTAGTAAGTTTTCACAGTCTGTGGTCATGTAGAAAGGAATCCTGTACTTCCCACGTAGTACTCTTTCCCTCAGCTCCTGAAGTCAACATTTACAAACCAACCTTTGTAAAATTTTTTTCTTTAAAATGTGACTAAAAAACATAGAAAAGTTGTGTTTCTTCCTAAAAACGAAATCATTAAGTGCCATTATAAGAATTACACTGTTGTTCTAGATGTATGAAAAAGCATGATAAACCTTAGAATTACACTGTTGTTCTAGATGTAAGAAACGGCATGATAAACCTTAGAATTACAATGTTGTTCTAGATGTATGAAACAGCATGATAAACCTTAGAATTACACTGTTG
>NW_013702803.1:0-544 GCF_000517525.1 Limulus polyphemus | reverse complement strand
GATGCCGGAACACTTTATTTTAGTTTCTGACGTCACTGGTAATGGCAATAGTAAACAAGAACCACGATATGTAATAATAAGATGCCGGAACACTTTATTTTAGTTTCTGACGTCACTGGTAATACCAATAGTAAACAAGAACCACGATATGTAATAATAAGATGCCGGAACACTTTATTTTAGTTTCTGACGTCACTGGTAATAACAATAGTAAACAAGAACCACGATATGTAATAATAAGATGCCGGAACACTTTATTTTAGTTTCTGACGTCACTGGTAATAGCAATAGTAAACAAGAACCACGATATGTAATAATAAGATGCGGAACACTCTATTTTAGTTTCTGACGTCACTGGTAATAGCAGTAGTAAACAAGAACCACGATATGTAATAATAAGATGCCGGAACACTTTATTTTAGTTTCTGACGTCACTGGTAATACCAATAGTAAACAAGAACCACGATATGTAATAATAAGATGCCGGAACACTTTATTTTAGTTTCTGACGTCACTGGTAATAACAATAGTAAACAAGAACCAC
>NW_013702802.1:0-544 GCF_000517525.1 Limulus polyphemus | reverse complement strand
CCATATTAGGATTTTTAATATAAAAATATAACCATATTAGGATATTTAATATAAAAATATAACCATATTAGAATTTTTTAATGTTTCCGACCTCTAGCGCTGCTTGACGGAAACATTTCTAGAATATATCCACTAATCGTTATACTTCAATCGACCCCAAATCTGGTGAACAGTCAATATTTTCGTTCATATGGAAGACACATCCCTCCCTCCCCACAAATTAAAGATGAGAGAACATTTTTTTGTTTGTTTTTTGATAAAGGACATCCGATGAATAGCCGCCATAATTAACCGTATTGTTCATCCACTCAGTGAATGACACTTATCAGCTGAGAAGTAGGTAAAGTGTTCATCAAAGCTCTCTGAGTCAGCGTTTTCATTCTTTCTAATCTAAAGACGTCCACGCAGGATTGATATTAAACTACAATAGCACAATAAATGTGGAAGCATTTATATGAATCTATTTTTAACTACACGTCGCTTTTTAAGCGATTTAATTTCCAGTAAGTTGTAGGTTTAAGTTTTTTTTTTTTTTACAATGAAT
>NW_013702801.1:0-544 GCF_000517525.1 Limulus polyphemus | reverse complement strand
TTTTGTTTGTCTAATCAGGAATTGTGTGCAGATGTCTTTGGTTTGGTTTGTCTAAACACGAGTTATGTGCTGACGAATTTCTTTGGTTTTGTTTGTCTAAATAGTAATTAGTGTGCAGATGAATCTCTTTGGTTGGGTTTGTTTGAACAGAAGCTGTGTGCAGGTGAATTTCTATGGTTTCGTTTGTTTAAACAGAAGCTGTGTGCAGATGATTTTTTTGATTTTGTAGTTTAAACAGAAGTTTTGTTCAAATCAATTTCTTTGGTTTTGTTTGTTTAAGCAGATGCTGTGTGCAGATGAATTTCTTTAGTTTGTTTGTCTAAATAGGAGTTGTGTGCCTATGAATTTCTTTGGTTTGGTTTGTTTAAATAGGATTTCTGTGGTATAAATCTATTAAATAGAATTTGTTTGCTGGTGATTTTAGTTGGTTATGTTTGTTTAAACAGGAGTTGTTTGCAATAGAATTTCATTGGATTTGTTTGTCTAAACATGAGTTTTGTACATATGAATGTCTTTGGTTTGGTTTGTCCAAACACGAGTTGGG
>NW_013702800.1:0-544 GCF_000517525.1 Limulus polyphemus | reverse complement strand
ACTGTATTGAATATATATCACTGAGTGTAAGTTTTACAGTACTGTACTGAATATATATCACTGAGTGTAAGTTTTACAGTACTGTACTGAATATATATCACTGAGTGTAAGTTTTACAGTACTATACTGAATATATATCACTGAGTGTAAGTTTTACAGTACTGTACTGAATATATATCACTGAGTGTAAGTTTTACAGTACTGTACTGAATAAATATCACTGAGTGTAAGTTTTACAGTACTATACTGAATAAATATCACTGAGTGTAAGTTTTACAGTACTATACTGAATAAATATCACTGAGTGTAAGTTTTACAGTACTATACTGAATATATATCATTGAATGTAACTTTTAAAGTACTATACTGAATATATATCACTGAGTGTAACTTTAAACGTACTATACTGAATATATATCACTGAGTGTAACTTTAAACGTACTATATTGAATACATATCACTGAGTGTAACTTTAAACGTACTATACTGAATACATATCATTGAGTATAACTTTAAACGTACTTTACTGAATAAAGTGATATTA
>NW_013702799.1:0-544 GCF_000517525.1 Limulus polyphemus | reverse complement strand
TAATTCAATGTGTTTAGGTAAAGAGGAAGTGAAAAAGAGAAACAATAATTCAATGTGTTCAGGTAAAGAGGATATGAAAAAGAGAAACAATACTTCGATGTGTTTAGGTAAAGAGGATATGAAAAAGAAAAACAATAAATCAATGTGTTCAGGTAAAGAGAATGTGAAAAAGAGAAACAGTAATTCAATGTGTTCAGGTAAAGATGATGTGAAAAAGAAAAACAATAATTTAATATGTTTAGGTAAAGAGGATGTGAAAAAGAGAAACAATAATTCAGTGTGTTTAGGTAAAGAGGATATGAAAAAGAGAAACAATAATTCAATGTGTTCAGGTAAAGAGGATGTGAAAAATAGAAACAGTAATTCAATGTGTTTAGGTAAAGAGGATGTGAAAAAGAAAAAGAATGATTCAATGTATTTAGATAAAGAGGATGTGAAAAAGAAAAACAATAATTCAATATGTTTAGGTAAAGAGGATGTGAAAAAGAGAAACAATAATTCAATGTGTTCAGGTAAAGAGGATGTGAAAAGTGAAACAGTAATT
>NW_013702798.1:0-544 GCF_000517525.1 Limulus polyphemus | reverse complement strand
TAGCAGGAAGAGTCCACTAGAACTGAATGCTCACCATATAGCAGGAAGAGCCCGTCAGAGGAGAATGCTCACCATATAGCAGGAAGAGCCCGTCAGAGCAGAATGTTAACTATATAGCAGGAAGAACTCACTAGAGCAGAATGTTCACCATATAGCAGGAACTGCTCTAGTGGACTCTTCCTGCTATATGGTGAACATTCTGCTCTAGTGGGCTCTTCCTGCTATATGGTGAACATTCTCCTGCTCTAGTGGGTTCCTGCTATATGGTGAACATTGAGCCCACTAGAACAGAATTTTCACCATATAGCAGGAAGAGCCCACTAGAGCAGAATGTTCACCATATAGCAGGAAAAGCCCACTAGAGCAGAATGTTCACCATATAGCAGGAAGAACTCACTAGAGCAGAATGTTCACCATATAGCAGGAAGAGTCCACTAGAGCAGAATGTTCACCATATAGCAGGAAGAGCCCACTAGAGCAGAATGTTCACCATATAGCAAAAAGAGTCCACTAGTGCAGAATGTTCACCAGATAGCAGTAAGAG
>NW_013702797.1:0-544 GCF_000517525.1 Limulus polyphemus | reverse complement strand
AATAGAAATGTTAGAATGCTGAGATTTAGGCTGTAGTATTGTTGTGTATCTTGGGGTAGTTGTAAAGTGTTGATAGAAATGTTAGAATGCTGAGATTCAGGCTGTAGTATTGTTGTGTATCTTGGGGTAGTTGTAAAGTGTTAATAGAAATGTTACAATGCTGAGATTCACACAACAATACTACAGCCTTATCTTGGGGTAGTTGTAAAGTGTTGATAGAAATGTTACAATGCTGAGATTCAGGCTGTAGTAGTGTTGTATATCTTGGGGTAGTTGTAAAGTGTTGATAGAAATGTTAGAATGCTGAGATTTAGGCTGTATTATTGTTGTGTGTCTTGGGGTAGTTGTAAAGTGTTGATAGAAATGTTAGAATGCTGAGATTTAGGCTGTATTATTGTTGTGTATCTTGGGGTAGTTGTAAAGTGTTAATAGAAATGTTAGAATGCTGAGATTCATACAGTGATGTTGCTGTTTTTATTGTGGTGGTTTTAAAGTAATGATAGAAATGTTAGAATGCTGAGATTTAGGCTGTAGTATTGTATAT
>NW_013702796.1:0-544 GCF_000517525.1 Limulus polyphemus | reverse complement strand
AACCTTTCAAAAGGGCTCGAGTTATAGGGTTTTTATCATCTTGTACCAAGTCTAATTCAAATATTTATATTTGGAACAGTTTACAGATCTATCATATAATAATGAATCAGAAATCATCATGCATCTAAAAACTATGTAAAATGAAGTTAAAATAATACCGTCTATTCTACATGTACAACTTGCTGAATATTTGACATTACAACTTACTTGAAGTATCCTGTTGAATTTAACTAACTAGTCTAAAAATTACCTATTTAACATACATTTTACAGTTAATTTATGACAAATGGTTTACAGACCTACTCTCTTAAAAATAGAAAATACTGTTACATATGCTTTTACACGATACATTTTCATTATTAAGTATACTGTGCTCTTCATATTGAAGCTGTAAATTGTTTAAAACTATTCTGATGGTAATGTTTTACTAAGCACTTACTGAAAATGTAAGTTGTTCTATGGTCTTACCAGAGTATAGTAGCCACTAAAAGACCAATGCCGATGCAATCAATGAAAACCACCCAAAGCAAAAACTTCAAGAAAC
>NW_013702795.1:0-544 GCF_000517525.1 Limulus polyphemus | reverse complement strand
CATGCGGGGGGTACATACAGATTTTCAGTTTTGCGGTTTTTATGGGCGTTGTTTACTACTACTTCACCCCCTGTTGATGGATCTTTACCAAATTTGGCATGAAGATTTGTTGAGTGCATGTGGAAATACATGCAAAGTTACGGTTTCATATTTTGTGTTTTGCTGTTTTTATGGGCGTTTTTTATAATTACATATAATTACCTCCAAAGATAACCTTTTATTAAGCTAGTAATTAATATTATATTACGTGGAAAAACCAAAATGTGACATTTGTAAATGCGGTAGATAAGCCAAAGACTGGGAAGATAACAAAATGGTGCAACACTGTTCTTCCCGATTACTGGTATACAAACTGCTAAATTTCACTGTCTTCAGAAAAATATTACATTAAATTATATTTTATAATTAAAAAGACAAGAAGGATGTGGATTACAAAGCTAAGCCTTTATAACTTACGTTTCAGTGACCATAGTTAAATACATTTCTTAAATCTTATAAACATCCCAAGTAAATTAGTTATTTTAAGAATAAAATAGTTAATTTG
>NW_013702794.1:3132-5561 GCF_000517525.1 Limulus polyphemus | reverse complement strand
GCGTTTTGTACCAGTACTTCGTTCCATTTGGATGGATCTTCTCGAAATTTTTTCAAGAACGTTCCATGCATACTTGCGTATTTACATGCAAAATTCTATCCTTCTATTATCATTTTTGCGACTTTTGTGGTCGTTTTAAATTATTCTTTTATTGGCTTCTCTGAAAGCGTATGTGTACTGCAGTGAAGCTTTTAATTACTGATTGTTTTTCGATTTCTGGTTACCAGAGGGTCCTAAATTGATGATTTTTCACCAAATTTGATATGTAGGTACACTTTAACGTTGCGTAGTAATATGCAGAGTTTTACCTTCCTACTCTTTGTTTTAAAGGAGTTATGGAACGTTTTGCGTTTTGTACCAGTACTTCGTTCCATTTGGAAGGATCTTCTTGAAATTTTTTCAAGAACGTTCGTTGCATACTTGCGTATTTACATGCAAAATTCTAGCCTTCTATTATCATTTTTGCGACTTTTGTGGTCGTTTTATGTTACTCTTTTATTGGCGTTTCTGAAAGCGTATGTGTACTGCAGTGAAGCTTTTGGTTACTGATTGTTTTTCGATTTCTGGTTACCAGAGGGTCCTAAATTGATGATTTTTCACCAAATTTGATATGTAGGTACACTTTAACGTTGCGTAGTAATATGCAGAGTTTTACCTTCCTACTCTTTGTTTTAAAGGAGTTATGGAACGTTTTGCGTTTTGTACCAGTACTTCGTTCCATTTGGAAGGATCTTCTTGACATTTTTTCAAGAACGTTCGTTGCATACTTGCGTATTTACATGCAAAATTCTAGCCTTCTATTATCATTTTAGCGACTTTTGTGGTCGTTTTATGTTACTCTTTTATTGGCGTTTCTGAAAGCTTATGTGTACTGCAGTGAAGCTTTTGCGTAGTAATATGCAGAGTTTTACCTTCCTACTGTTTGTTTTAAGGGAGTTATGGAACGTTTTGCGTTTTGTACCATGATTCTTCACCAAATTTGGTATGTAGGTACACTTTAACGTTGCGTAGTAATAGTAGGAAGGTAAAACTCTGCATGTTTGTTTTAAAAAGGTTTTGCGTTTTGTACCAGTACGTCGTTCCATTTGGAACGTTGCGTAGTAATATGCAGAGTTTTACCTTCCTACTGTTTGTTTTAAAGGAGTTATGGAAGGTTTTGCGTTTTGTACCAGTACGTCATTCCATTTGGACGATCATCTCCAAATTTTGTATGAACGTTCGTTGCATACTTTCGTATTTACATAACGTTCATACAAAATTTACGCAAGTATGCAACGAATAGAAGGCTAGAATTTTGCATGTAAATATCATTTTTGCGACTTTTGTGGTCGTTTTATGTTACTCTTTTATTGCTTTTTCTGAAAGCGTATGTGTACTGCAGTGAAGCTTTTGTTACTGATTGTTTTTCGATTTCTTGTTACCAGAGGGTCCTAAATTGATTATTCTTCACCAAATTTGGTATGTAGGTACACTTCAACGTTGCGTAGTTATGTCAAGAGTTTTACTTTCTTACTGTTTGTTTTAAAGGAGTTATGGAAGGTTTCTCGTTTTGTACCAGTACGTCGTTCCATTTGGACGGATCATCTCCAAATTTTGTATGAACGTTCGTTGCATACTTCCGTATTTACATGTAAAATTCTTGCCTTCTATTATCATTTTTGCGAATTTTGTGGTCGTTTTATATTACTCCTTTATTGGCTTTTCTGAAAGCGTATGTGTACTGCAGTGAAGCTTTTGGTTACTGATTGTTTTTCGATTTCTTGTTACCAGAGGGTCCTAAATTGATGATTCTTCACCAAATTTGGTATGTAGCTACACTTTAACGTTGCGTACTTATATGCAGAGTTTTACCTTCTTACTCTTTGTTTTAAGGGAGTTATGGAACGTTTTGCGTTTTGTACCAGTACTTCGTTCCATTTTTTCGGATCTTCTCGAAATTTTTTCAAGAACGTTCGTTGCATACTTGCATATTTACATGCAAAATTCTAGCCTTGTATTATCATTTTTGCGAATTTTGTGGTCGTTTTATGTTACTATTTTATTAGCTTTTCTGAAATCGTATGTGAACTGCAGTGAAGCTTTTGGTTACTGATTGTTTTTCGATTTCTTGTTACCAGAGAGTCCTAAATTGATGATTCTTCACCAAATTTGGTATGTAGGTACACTTCAACGTTGCGTAGTAATATGCAGAGTTTACCTTCCTACTGTTTGCTTTAATGGAGTTATGGAAGGTTTTGCGTTTTGTACCAGTACGTCGTTCCATTTGGACGGATCATCTCCAAATTTTGTATGAACGTTCGTTGCATACTTACGTATTCACATGCAAATTTCTTGCCTTCTATTATCATTTTTGCGACTTTTGGGGTCGTTTTATGTTACTCTTTTATTGGCTTTTCTGAAAGCGTATGTGTACTGCAGTGAAGCTTTTG
>NW_013702794.1:1422-2734 GCF_000517525.1 Limulus polyphemus | reverse complement strand
TAGTAATATGCAGAGTTTTACCTTCCTATTGTTTGTTTTAAAGGAGTTATGGAAGGTTTTGCGTTTTGCACCAGTACGTCGTTCTATTTATCTTCTCGAAATTTTTTCAGTAAGGTTCGTTGCATGCTTGCGAATTTACATGCAAAATTCAAGCCTTTTATTATCATTTTTGCAACTTTTGTTGTCGTTTTATGTTACTCTTTTATTGGCTTTTCTGAAATCGTATGTGTACTGCAGTGAAGCTTTTGGTTACTGATTGTTTTTCGATTTCTTGTTACCAGAGGGTCCTAAATTGATGATTCTTCACCAAATTTGGTATGTAGCTACACTTTAACGTTGCGTAGTTATATGCAGAGTTTTACCTTCTTACTCTTTGTTTTAAGGGAGTTATGGAACGTTTTGCGTTTTGTACCAGTACTTCGTTCCATTTTTACGGATCTTCTCGAAATTTTTTCAAGAACGTTCGTTGCATACTTGCGTATTTACATTCAAAATTCTAGCCTTGTATTATCATATTTGCGAATTTTGTGGTCGTTTTATGTTACTCTTTTATTGGCTTTTCTGAAAGCGTATGTGTACTGCAGTGAAGCTTTTGGTTACTGATTGTTTTTCGATTTCTTGTTACCAGAGGGTCCTAAATTGATGATTCTTCACCATATTTGGTATGTAGCTACACTTTAACGTTGCGTAGTTATATGCAGAGTTTTACCTTCTTACTCTTTGTTTTAAGGGAGTTATGGAACGTTTTGCGTTTTGTACCAGTACTTCGTTCCATTTATACGGATCTTCTCGAAATTTTTTGAAGAACGTTTGTTGCATACTTGCGTATTTACATGCCAAATTCTAGCCTTCTATTATCATTTTTGCGACTTTTGGGGTCGTTTTATGTTACTCTTTTATTGGCTTTTCTGAAAGCGTATGTGTACTGCAGTGAAGCTTTTGGTTACTGATTGTTTTTCGATTTCTTTTTACCAGAGGGTCCTAAATAGATTATTCTTCATCAAATTTGGTATGTAGGTACACTTCAACGTTGCGTAGTAATATGAAGAGTTTTACTTTCCTACTGTTTGTTTTAAAGGAGTTATGGAAGGTTTTGCGTTTTGTACCAGCACGTCGTTCCATTAGGACGGATCATCTCCAAATTTTGTATCAACGTTCGTTGCATACTTGCGTATTTACATTCAAAATTCTAGCCTTGTATTATCATTTTGCGAATTTTATGGTCGTTTTATGTTACTCTTTTATTGGCTTTTCTGAAAGCGTATGTGTACTGCAGTGAAGCTTTTGGTTACTGATTGTTTTTCGATTTCTT
>NW_013702794.1:0-544 GCF_000517525.1 Limulus polyphemus | reverse complement strand
CTTCCTACTGTTTGTTTTAAAGGAGTTATGGAAGGTTTTGCATTTTGTTCTAGTACTTCGTTCCATTTGTACGGATCTTCTCGAGATATTTTCAGTAACGTTCGTTGCATACTTGCGTATTTACATGCAAAATTCTAGCATTCTACTATCATTTTTGCGACTTTTGTGGTCGTTTTATGTTACTCTTTTATTAGCTTTCCTGAAAGCGTATGTGTACTGCAGTGAAGCTTTTGGTTACTGATTGTTTTTCGATTTCTTGTTACCAGAGGGTCCTAAATTGATGATTCTTCACCAAATTTTGTATGTAGGTTCACTTTAACTTTGCGTAGTTATATGCAGAGTTTTACCTTCCTACTGTTTGTTTTAAAGGAGTTATGGAAGGTTTTGCGTTTTGTACCAGTACGTCGTTCCATTTGGACGGATCATCTCCAAATTTTGTATGAACGTTCGTTGCATACTTGCGTATTTACATGCAAAATTCTAGCCTTCTATTTTCATTTTTGCAACTTTTGTGGTCGTTTTATGTTACTCTTTTATTGGCTTT
>NW_013702793.1:0-544 GCF_000517525.1 Limulus polyphemus | reverse complement strand
GTCGTGATGTCATCAGATAATAACCCTCTCATTGGATACTGTTCATCCTTAAGAGTCGTAATGTCATCAGATAATAACCTCTCATTGGATACTGTTCGTCCTTAAGAGTCGTGATGTCATCAGATAATAGTCCTCTCATTGGATACTGTTCGTCCTTAAGAGTTGTGATGTCATTAGATAATAGTCCTCTCATTGGATACTGTTCGTCCTTAAGAGTCGTGATGTCATCAGATAATAACCCTCTCATTGGATACTGTTCATCCTTAAGAGTCGTGATGTCATCAGATAATAGCCCAATAGGTGGAGTAATATCATTTCCTACATTTCTTTATTCCCTGACAAACAGTTTCCGAAAATAACTAGATTTTCAGTAAAAAACTTAGCTGTAAGTCTTAACTTCTGTAAAATCTGTTGTTTAGGAGTGTACTACATTGGTCGGTAGCAGTAAAACGTAAGATGTTAAATCTGTTGTTTAGAAGTGTACTACATTGATCGGTAGCAGTGAAACATAAGATGTTAAATCTGTTGTTTAGTAGTGTACTAC
>NW_013702792.1:0-544 GCF_000517525.1 Limulus polyphemus | reverse complement strand
GGTTGTTGTGTTACTTTGCTGTGCATAAGTGCCATGAAATATGCAGGCTATGAACACATTGCTTCACGCTGAAGTATGTTGGATATGAATGCAAGATACTCAGTATTGTAATTTTTGTCCACTCTCAACATAAGTTTAAGGGCTAGAAAGTTGAATGAAACACAATTTAACATATAACTTATGTTCATTGCCCACGTAGTTCATAGGAGAGCATGTCAACACTTGCCAGTTTATTCTCCAATGTACGTTAAATCATTTGATAATTGATCGTGAGTTCTCTCTATATAAGCACGTAAACACACTGGATAAAAGTGCGTTAGTGACTACCAGCATCTCCATAAGTCCTAAAATTTCAATTTATTCAGTCCTCCCTAAAAATCCCTAAAATGTTAAGAATAAATGAGCTATTTTCGGTCATCTTGGAATGTTGACATGATTATGATGTTGACTTTATCCCGATATAAATAACTGTTGGATTAGGCAATAAAAAATCATTCATGAAACTTGTTTATATATATATATATATACACACACACATATATAT
>NW_013702791.1:0-544 GCF_000517525.1 Limulus polyphemus | reverse complement strand
AAAGTATTTGCTATAACACAGTATTATATCTGTTTATGACAGTTATAACACAGTATTATATCTGTTTACAAGTGTTATGTAAAACTGGTACACAGGGAAAGAATCACTGAATGTATATATTCATTCTTTAGGAAAATATTTGTCATAATACAGTATTATATCTGTTTACAAGTGTTATATAAAACTGATATACAATGAAAGAATCACAGAATGTATATATTCATTCTTTAGGTAAATATTGTTATAACACAGTATTATATCTGTTTACAAGTGTTATACAAACTGATACACAGTGAAAGAATCACTGAATGTATATATTCATTCTTTAGGTAAGTATTGTTATAACACAGTATTATATCTGTTTACAAGTGTTATATAAAACTGATACACAGTGAAAGAATCACTGAATGTATATATTCATTCTTTAGGTAAGTATTGTTATAACACAGTATTATATCTGTTTACAAGTGTTATATAAAACTGATACACAATGAAAGAATCACTGAATGTGTATATTCATTCTTTAGGTAAGTATTGTTATAAC
>NW_013702790.1:0-544 GCF_000517525.1 Limulus polyphemus | reverse complement strand
TTGTGGAAGATGTTTACCAAGTTGGAAGTTGTTACCAAGTATTCTTAGAGAGTTGTGGAAGATGTTACCAAGTATTCACAGAGAGTTGTGGAAGATGTTACCAAGTATTCATAGAGAGTTGTGGAAGTATGTTACCAAGTATTCATAGAGAGTTGTGGAAGATGTTACCAAGTATTCAATATTGCATGTTGTTCTGTTAGAACACAAAGTCTGGTACACACAACAATATTGCATGTTGTTCTGTTAGAACACAAAGGCTGGTACACACAACAATATTGCATGTTGTTCTGTTAGAACACAAAGGCTGGTACACACAACAATATTGCATGTTGTTCTGTTAGAACACAAAGTCTGGTACACACAACAATATTGCATGTTGTTCTGTTAGAACACAAAGTCTAGTACACACAACAATATTGCATGTTGTTCTGTTAGAACACAAAGTCTGGTACACACAACAATATTGCATGTTGTTCTGTTAGAACACAAAGTCTAGTACACACAACAATATTGCATGTTGTTCTATTAGAACACAATGACTCAT
>NW_013702789.1:0-544 GCF_000517525.1 Limulus polyphemus | reverse complement strand
TAAAGAAGTACCTAAAGATGTACCTAAAAATGTCCAAAAGATGTACCTAAATATGTACCAAAAGATGTACCTAAAAAAGTACCTAAAGATGTCCAAAAGATGTACCTAAATATGTACCAAAAGATGTACCTAAAGAAGTACCTAAATATGTACCTAAAGATGTTCAAAAGATGTACCTAAAGAAGTACCTAAAGATGTACCTAAATATGTACCTAAAGATGTTCAAAAGATGTACCTAAAGAAGTACCTAAAGATGTCCCTAAAATGTACCTAAAGATGTCCCTAAAAATGTACCTCAAGATGTACTAAAAGATGTCCTAAAAATGTACCTAAAGATGCCCGAAAGATGTACCTAAAGATGTCCCTAAAAATGTACCTAAAGATGTCCCTAAAAATGTACCAAAAGATGTACCTAAAAATGTACCTAAAGATGTCCCTAAAAATGTACCAAAAGATGTCCCTAAAAATGTACCTCAAGATGTCCAAAAGATGTACCTAAAGATGTACTAAAAGATGTCCCTAAAAATGTACCAAAAGATGTACC
>NW_013702788.1:0-544 GCF_000517525.1 Limulus polyphemus | reverse complement strand
TTGAAACAACAAAATTACTACATTATGGTTGATTTTTCAGGTTCTGTGAAACAACAAAATTACTATATTATGGTTGATTTTTCAGGTTCTGCAAAACCAACAAAATTACTACATAATGGTTGATTTTTCAGGCTCTGCGAAACAACAAAATTACTACATTATGGTTGATTTTTCAGGCTCTGCGAAACCAACAAAATTACTACATTATGGTTGATTTTTCAGGCTCTGCGAAACAACAAAATTACTACATTATGGTTGATTTTTCAGGCTCTGCGAAACAACAAAATTACTACATTATGGTTGATTTTTCAGGCTCTGTGAAACAACAAAATTACCACATTATGGTTGATTTTTCAGGTTATGTGAAACAACAAAATTACTACATTATGGTTGATTTTTCAGGCTCTGCGAAACAGCAAAATTACTACATTATGGTTGATTTTTCTAGGCTCTGTGAAACAACAAAATTACCACATTATGGTTGATTTTTCAGGTTATGTGAAACAACAAAATTACCAGATTATGGTTGATTTTTCAGGTTCTG
>NW_013702787.1:0-545 GCF_000517525.1 Limulus polyphemus | reverse complement strand
TACAAACTCTTCATTTAGTTCAATATTACACACCTTCATTTGTGTTAAGTTATTCAACAGGAAGTATTGTCAGATATGTTAAGTTATTCAACCGGTAGTGTTGCCACCTGTTTCAAGCTAGTGTAACTACTTCTTTCTATGTAACATATATATATTTTTAAAACTTAAGATAATATTTTATCATAGGGCTTCTGAGAGACTTCAGCAGCAGAGAGCCAAAGAAAGAAAAGAACAGTATAAACAAGTCCGTGCTCATGTAAGGAAGGATGATGGGCGAATGCAGGCCTACGGCTGGAGTCTACCTAGTAAAGCAGTTATATCTGGGCCAAAACTCCCACCGGATGATGGTGGTGCGGGTGCCAGTACTTTCAAGACCAGTTCGTCCCATGTTCGAGTTCCTGTTCCCATATATTGCCGTCCTTTGCTCGAAAAGGAACCAGGAATGAAGGTGCGTAATATTGGACTAAATGAATAGTTTGTAGGATGTGAAATACTTGGTGTTTGGTAGTTAAAATTGAACCAGGGTCTGACAATACTTCCTGTTG
>NW_013702786.1:0-545 GCF_000517525.1 Limulus polyphemus | reverse complement strand
TTCTTGTTACCCCAACACCAGAGTAATTTGGTACTGTTGTTGTTTCCCCAACACCAGGGTACTTTGGTACTGTTGTTGTTTCCCCAACACCAGGGTACTTTGGTACTGTTGTTGTTACCCCAACACCAAGGTACTTTGGTATTGTTCTAGTTTACCCAACACCAGGGTACTTTGGTACTGTTGTTGTTTCCCCAACACCAGGGTACTTTGGTATTGTTGTTGTTTCCCCAACACCAGGGTACTTTGGTATTGTTATTGTTTCCCCAACACCAGGGTACTTTGGTACTGTTGCTTGTTTCCCCAACACCAGGGTACTTTGGTATTGTTATTGTTTCCCCAACACCAGGGTACTTTGGTATTGTTATTATTTCCCCAACAACAGGGTACTTTGATATTGTTGTTGTTACCCCAACACCAGGGTAATTTGGTACTGTTGTTGTTTCCCCAACACCAGGGTACTTTGGTACTGTTGTTGTTACCCCAACACCAGGGTACTTTGGTATTGTTCTAGTTTACCCAACACCAGGGTACTTTGGTATTGTTCT
>NW_013702785.1:0-545 GCF_000517525.1 Limulus polyphemus | reverse complement strand
CGAGAACTGCACCCTGATCTGGAGCTCTGCCCGGGTGGTGACGTTCTACTTGTGGTGACTGAGAAAACGTTCTTAGGACTTCTCTTTGATTGTAACTTTCATTCAACACATTAAGCAGCTTTGTGTTAAGTTTATAAGAGCTCTGAACATCTCCATATCCTCTCTTCTACTTGTTTGGTGTTCCATGCTGAAGATCTATCGTGCCCTCATTTTATCAAAGCTAGTATAGAGTGCTATAGTCTATGGTCCAACCAGAGTCTGCTTTGAAGATGTTGGACCCTGGCTCTACATGGGGGCTTTCTGCACTTCTCCAGTCCAGAGCTTGTACACTAAATCCTATGAATCTCCTCTTCATCTCAGATGTCTGCAACTTTCCTTGCAATATGCTGCAAAGCATCAATCCTTACCATGGTACCCCACTTGGCATTGTGTCTTCATGCCTTGGTGCACTGTGATTCCTCCATCTGGCCTTTGTATCCAGTCACATTTAACCAAAAATGGGTCTGTCATTGAATGGTGTTACAGAAGTTGATGATCAGCCTATC
>NW_013702784.1:0-545 GCF_000517525.1 Limulus polyphemus | reverse complement strand
CTTCCTGATTTGTAGAAAATCTTTACGTGATAGACAAAAGTGAATATACATTTTAGAAATTTTCATACTGAATTATGGGAATCTGTTATTAAAACCAAAACTTTTATGAAATTTAAATTCGCAGGCCTGTGTTATTAAAGTACATATATATACAACATAATGTATGTTAGGTTTTGATATTTAATTGGCCAATGTTTACTGACTTAAAATTTAAAAACTATTTTTTATTCGGTATTGGTTTTTCTTTTCACTTTTTATCTCCAGAATAATGTGCAAGACTTCTTAAGTTGTCCGAGTGTTTCCAGGGCTTACCAGTTCATGTTTAGATGCTTGAAGGTAAGACATGCCCGAATATTTAATGGAGATGAAACTTACTGTAACAGTAATAAGGATTTGAACTCAACTAATAATTGGAATTTGTGAAAAGATTAGATGGATATTATACATGAATTAATGGATTTACACTAAACTCCCTTCAGCTTGTTAAACTTCCAAGTTCCATGTTGCTAAAACCTTCTTTAACTTGTTAAACTTCAAGTTCCATG
>NW_013702783.1:0-545 GCF_000517525.1 Limulus polyphemus | reverse complement strand
CCATTTTGTTGATCTTTCTTTCATCTATATATACATACACACATACATATATACGTACACATATATATACATACATACATGTTTATTTTGTTATACTTACTCGGTTTACTGGACAAATGTATTTTATATGTTAATGTACGTTTGTTATCTGCATTTTTTTATCTTTCTTTTTTTGGATGTCCCCCGGTGGGACAGCGATAAGAATTCGGATTTACAACGCTAAAATCAGGGGTTCGATTCCCCTCGGTGAACAGAGGAGATAGTTCGATGTGGCTTTGCTATAAGCAAAATACACACACACACACTTTTGTTTTGGATAAGGGAGTATGTTCTAACATAAACTAATGTTTAATGTTCTGAGTCTAAGACATTAGATCTGCGCCTATTTGCGGTTTTTGCTTGTTTGTTTACCGCAATCATTAGTTACTAGATAACTACAGATAGGGGAAAAATATGAATACCACGAAATCATCTAGAAAATAGCGTTCTGTCAAAAGTTATTTGTAAAAAAAGCTCGAAACCACAAAAAATGTAACAAACTAAAC
>NW_013702782.1:1186-1463 GCF_000517525.1 Limulus polyphemus | reverse complement strand
GTAATGTAATAATTAGAAGACTGTATCTGTTATAATGACAAAACTGTAATTTAATCAGAAGACTGTATATCTGTTATAATGACAAAACAGTAATAAAATAATCAAAAGACTATATCTGTTATAATGACAAAACCGTAATGTAATAATCAGAAGACTGTATCTGTTATAATGACAAAACTGTAATGTAATAATCAGAAGACTGTTTCTGTTATAATGACAAAACTGTAATGTAATAATCAGAAGACTGTTTCTGTTATAATGACAAAACTGTAATGTA
>NW_013702782.1:0-268 GCF_000517525.1 Limulus polyphemus | reverse complement strand
GTAATGTAATAATCAGAAGACTGTATCTGTTAGAATGACAAAACTGTAATGTAATAATCAGAAGACTGTATCTGTTATAATGACAAAACCGTATTAAAAGAATCAGAAGACTATATCTGTTATAATGACAAAACTGTAATGTAATAATCAGAGACTGTATCTGTTATAATGACAAAACTGTAATGTAATAATCAGAAGACTGTATCTGGTATAATGACAAAACTGTAATGTAATAATCAGAAGACTGTATCTGTTATAAGGAAAACTG
>NW_013702781.1:0-545 GCF_000517525.1 Limulus polyphemus | reverse complement strand
TCTAACTTCAAAGACAAACGACGATTTTCTAAATATATAGTTTATTTCTTTATTTTACTCTGTGATGTAATCTTAGCAGAGGCAAACTTTTCTGATTCTGTGACAAATGAGAATTTTCTTTAAATTTGACCTAAGGATGTGACAGGAATTATGATTTAGCTCTCATAACTCAAGCCTCGTTCTCGAGATTTTCAGTAATTACAGATTAATGTTATAAAAAATAGTCGTTAAGAGTAAGTCCTTAGCCGTTCTCAGAAATGTGCGACGTCTTGTAACAGATAAGAATCCACGAACACAAACTTCAATGGAAAATCCATCCACGTACTTGAGACACAACTTAATCAAGAAGAATCTCTGTCTGGAAACAAGATCAACAGCACGTTGCTTCACGAAATAAGACTTCCAATCATACCTCCCGTTCAACCATTGCAAATTGAGAATGAAATTGGTATTCATGATTTTCACTAATAAAACATAACAGTCAAATCGCCAAGTAAAACTGCGACGTTTCATAGTAGCTGGCCATCTTCTATCAATATACACAG
>NW_013702780.1:0-545 GCF_000517525.1 Limulus polyphemus | reverse complement strand
AGTTCACCATCTTTGGGTCCCAACGTGTACGCTCTCACCAACGGCCCGTCCCTGCCGCTACGTCGGCGGGGCGGAGGGGGCGCCCCCGCCTTACGAGGTGCGTTGGGATTGAAGGTCGGCCGGGCCGCCGACTCTTTCATGAGGCGACTAGGCCTGTGCAAGACCCAATGACTTGCGCACATGTTAGACTCCTTGGTCCGTGTTTCAAGACGGGTCGGGTGGGTGACCGACCTACTCGCCGCCGACCGCAAGCACCTCCTCGCGGAAGCACCGCCAGACCATCGCCGCCTACCGTCGGCAAACCACGCGCTCGGTGGTAAGCTCCGGGTCGACGACTGCCGGCGAGGTACCGCTCCACGTGTGGGAAGGCACGGCCAGGCCCGCACAGGACCTTCTTTAACCTAGCTGAACGTTCTGCCGATGGTGTTATAGCCAGCCCGTCCGAACGGACGCGCCACCCAACCGGGTATCCGATGGTGGCTACGGACCCGACCTCCTGACCGCACTCTTTGGACGACCCAACCGGTGGCGGCGTCCTACGGACA
>NW_013702779.1:0-545 GCF_000517525.1 Limulus polyphemus | reverse complement strand
GTGAACTATTACTTTGAACCCAGAATATAAAGTGTGAATTGATCATGTTGTAGTTACATTTCCATTCTGTATCTAATGAAAGGGTATACCATATTCAGTGTTACACACTATAAGATTTGATATTACATAAAGCACATAGGACTTTATACGTGATCACGTGTTATGTTTTATAAATCACTTACACGTTTAAAACATGTTCATTAATTCTGATGATGAATAATATCCTTCCTGCTAAACAATTAGGGAGAACTGATCGTGACCTAATCCTTGTGGCTGAAGAATTTTACGCAGTGCCACAGGTTCTTTAGTATAAGCGGTAACAGATGTCTCGAGCTATTATGCTTATCTATTATGTGAATTGCCACAAGCCCTGTTTTAAAATGTTTCATGACATAAGCCCCTCTTTTAAAATGTTTCATGCCATAAGCCCCTGTTTTAAAATGTTTCATGACATAAGCCCCTCTTTTAAAATGTTTCATGACATAAGCCCCTGTTTTAAAATGTTTCATGACATAAGCCCCTGTTTTAAAATGTTTCATGACATA
>NW_013702778.1:0-545 GCF_000517525.1 Limulus polyphemus | reverse complement strand
ACAGCAATACTTCACCAGATGGACTGACATGGGCAAGTGTGAAAATAGTTTTGAGGGACTGTCAGATCTATTAATACGAGAACAGTTCATGATCACATGTTCAAATGACATGTCACTGTTCCTAAAGGAGAGAGAGCACCAAAAGATGTGGAGGAGATGATAAAGCTGGCAAATCAGTATATAGAAACCCATTGAGGGTGTATAACGGGAAAGTCCAAGAATATCCAGTTAAAGTCAAAACCAGTGGAGGCTGGGCAGGAGCAGGAGTCTACAAAAGTGAGAGGAGGTTAACACACAAATGGGAGAAGAGACGCTATAATTGTTATAAAATATGGCACATTGTAAAAAAGTGCAAGTCCATTTCCAGCGAGCAACAGCAGAAATCTCAACATTAAGCAGCTGGAGTTATTTACAAAGATAGTGATGGTAAAAAACAGGAAAAGTGTGACTGTCACTATGGATGGTGCTGCCAGAAGAAACAGAATCAAGAAAACATGCTCAATTCGCCACAAGAAGGAAGCCATTTCCATGATTGATCAGTGTAC
>NW_013702777.1:0-545 GCF_000517525.1 Limulus polyphemus | reverse complement strand
TTTTATCATTACTAAACAATACAGAGTGATACTTTGTTCATAGGTAACTACACAGGATCACACTGTGAATACAATGTGACAACACAGTGAAGCCTTTTATCATTACTAAACAATACAGAGTGATACTTTGTTCATAGGTAACTACACAGGATCACAATGTGGGGCTTCACTGTGTTGTTGATAAAATGATCCTGTGTAGTTACCTATGAACAAAGTATCACTCTGTATTGTTTAGTAACACAGACATTTTTGTTATAATTAAACAATTCTTTGTTCTTAGCTTCAATAGTTAAACGTCGAAGAATAACAGTTCGATGAAAGCTAAAACAACACAACATAATATTTGGATCACTTTTTTTTATCAACACTAAAAATGTAAATCAAATAGAAAGAGAAAATTATTTCATGAATCAGTACTCGTTAAAGGTTGGGAAGGTTTTACAAAAACTTACTTGTAAGTCTCGTCCTCCGGATCATACTTTACGGAAGGTTGGTTATTTTACAAAAACTTACTTGTAAGTCTCGTCCTCCGGATCATACTTTAC
>NW_013702776.1:0-545 GCF_000517525.1 Limulus polyphemus | reverse complement strand
AATATTTTACTGTGTCATTTAAAGGAAGACGCCTGTTTTAATATTTTACTGTGTCATTTAAAGCAACACGCCTGTTTTAATATTTTACTGTGTCATTTAAAGCAACACGCCTGTTTGAATATCTTACTGTTACTCAAGCAAGTCGTATGTTTGAATATCTCATTTTTTGTTTCTTCAACCAACACGCCTCAGTTGTCTGCACTCATTTCATTAACTCCTTAGACGTCTCTTCAGATAAGGCTCAGTACAGATTGTTTTAGCAATCAGACTATCCTCTCTCAAGTTTCATTCTGTAGAGGTAAACTAACGTTCTACTTAAAGGCTTTTAAAAACTAAAAGTTATGTTTGTAAACCAGAAAACGATAAAAGATAAACCTGATAAATGTCACTTAAGTAGCATTAGCCTATTTCTTAACTGGGCTAAAACGCCTTATTTAAGTAGCGTTAGCTTATTTATTTACTGGGCTTAAACGCCTTATTTAAGTAGCGTTAGCCTATTTATTAACTGGACTAAAACGCGTTATTTAAGTAGCATTAGCCTATTT
>NW_013702775.1:0-545 GCF_000517525.1 Limulus polyphemus | reverse complement strand
AAAATACGTTAACTTATATTAAAAATACGTTAACATATATCATATAAAAACACGTTAACTTATATCATATAAAAATACGTTAACATATATCAGTCGAAGAAAATATTAAAGAATTTTCACCACCTTCACTGATGTGTTGGAGTCGAATCTTTGTAGGGTTAGGGCAGAGGAAAAAAATTCTTTTGTTACGAACACTGACGCACGTTTAAACTATTGACTCGAGATAGGGCAGCGAGTAAACAGCTCCTGCTGCCGGCTTTTTGACCCCGAATAACGGGATTGAGTATTAATTTTATAGCGTGCTCGGAGCTGAAAGTAAGACATTCAGCAACATCCCGTCTCGAACTTTGGACCCTTGATCCGCTGCCTGGCACGACAATCGTGAGACAGTATATTCGATAATTTAAACAGAACATTTGTACAGTGTATTCGTTAATTTAAACACAACATTTGTACAGTGTATTCCTTAATTGAAACACAACATTTATACAGTATATTCGATAATTTAAACACAACATTTGTACAGTATATTCGTTAATTTAAAC
>NW_013702774.1:1244-1513 GCF_000517525.1 Limulus polyphemus | reverse complement strand
ACATTATTGTTAAATCTTGTGTCTTCTTATTGAAAGTACACAGTATCGTTAAATCTTGTGTCTTCTTATTGACAGTACACAGTATCGTTAAATCTTGTGTCTTCTTATTGACAGTACACAGTATCGTAAAATCTTCTGTCTTCTTATTGACAGTACACAGTATCGTAAAATCTTGTGTCTTCTTATTGACAGGATACATTATTCTTAAATCTTGTGTTTTCTTACTGACAGTACACATTATTGTTAAATCTTGTGTTTTCTTACTGACA
>NW_013702774.1:0-276 GCF_000517525.1 Limulus polyphemus | reverse complement strand
TTATCGTTAAATCTTGTGTCTTCTTATTGACAGTACACAGTATCGTTAAATCTTGTGTCTTCTTATTGACAGTACACAGTATCGTTAAATCTTGTGTCTTCTTATTGACAGTACACGGTATCGTTAAATCTTGTGTCTTCTTATTGACAGTACACATTATTGTTAAATCTTGTGTTTTCTTACTGACAGTACACAGTATCGTAAAATCTTGTGTCTTCTTATTGACAGTACACAGTATCGTTAAATCTTGTGAATATTTATTGACAAGTACACAGT
>NW_013702773.1:0-545 GCF_000517525.1 Limulus polyphemus | reverse complement strand
GTTTTTATAACGTATTTATATTGATCTGAAGGTAATACTCAAGCATTAGTTTTTATAACGTATTTTGTTGATCTGAAGGTGAAAATTAAGCTAAGAACAACTTTAACTTCATCTATGTTCTTAAAACCAAAACATGACCAAAAGTATCGCAATACTAGATGTACTTTCGCAAGGTCCCCGAAAGTGTTCTGTTTTAAGAGTAAATAAAATCAAAATTAACAGTAACAAATATTTGTATTTCTTGCTGTTCAAGTTCATATGTGATGCTGTGTTGTAGCCTACAGAGTGTATAATTCGTCATGGTGTAAAGGTTATTATGATACCAATATAAACAATGAGCCTGGTGTAAGGGTTATTATGACACTTCTGTAAACAAAGCTATCCACAGAAGGTTATTATCACATCACTGTAAATAATGGGCCAATTGTAAAAGTTATTATATGACCAACGTAAACAATGAGCTCCTTATAAAGATATAAATTGTATTCAAATGCTAACATAAAATAACGTTTTGGAAGAACCCGAGACCTATTGTAGCATCTAAA
>NW_013702772.1:0-545 GCF_000517525.1 Limulus polyphemus | reverse complement strand
AGCTACAAATTACAATATGAATATAACTTAAGATGTTAGCTACAAATTATACTATGAATGTAACTTAAGATGTTAGCTACAAATTATGATAAATGTAACTTAAGATGTTAGCTACAAATTACGATATGAATATAACAAGATGTTAGCTACAAATTACGATATGAATATAACTTAAGATGTTAGCTACAAATTACACTATGAATATAACTTAAGATGTTAGCTACAAATTAGGATATGAATATAACTTAAGATGTTAGCTACAAATTACGATAAATGTAACTTAAGATGTTAGCTACAAATTACAATATGAATATAACTTAAGATGTTAGCTACAAATTATACTATGAATGTAACTTAAGATGTTAGCTACAAATTATGATAAATGTAACTTAAGATGTTAGCTACAAATTACGATATGAATATAACAAGATGTTAGCTACAAATTACGATATGAATATAACTTAAGATGTTAGCTACAAATTACACTATGAATATAACTTAAGATGTTAGCTACAAATTAGGATATGAATATAACTTAAGATGTT
>NW_013702771.1:0-545 GCF_000517525.1 Limulus polyphemus | reverse complement strand
CACCAGGGTAAACATTAAACCCTTCAAAACCCTATTGAGGCGTAGTTACTATCACTTACTTTTTACTCGTCTTAATTTAGAACTTTTGTCACCAAATACCATTAGTGATTCCTAAAGCCCATTTATCCCCCCTGTTAAACTTACCTCAACCCCACGAAACAAATTACAAAATTAGATTTTGTTTCTTAAAGACAAGCAGGTTGTGAGAAAAAAAGTAAACCTTGCCTCGTTCCTTTCACCAAGCATAACCATAATGGTTGTTAATTATAAACCTTGCCCCCCCTTCCTTTCACCAAGGATAACCATAATGGTTGTTAATTGTAAACCTTGCCCCCCCCTTCCTTTCACCAAGATAACCATAATGGTTGTTAATTGTAAACCCTGCCCCCCCCCTTCCTTTCACCAAGGATAACCATAATGGTTGTTAATTGTAAACCTTCCTGAGAGTCAGAGGATAGTAAAAAAAATGCTTCATGGTCCGATTGGAACTTTTGAACAGACGTAACCTGAATTTTGAGAAAGAACTTTAAGAAAGTTTCACAACA
>NW_013702770.1:0-545 GCF_000517525.1 Limulus polyphemus | reverse complement strand
ATATTAGCACCTGTGCCACATAAATACTTCTTTCTGACTTTATCACCTGTGACTCATAAATACTTCCTTCAAACATTAGCACCTGTGCCACATAAATACTTCTTTCTGACTTTATCACCTGTGACACATAAATACTTCCTTCAAACATTAGTGCCTATGTCACATAAATACTTCTTTCTGACTTTATCACCGGTGACACATAAATACTTCCTTCAAACATTAGTGCCTGTGTCACATAAATACTTCTTTCTGACTTTATCACCTGCGACAGATAAATACTTCCTTCAAAGATTAGCACCTGTGTCACATAAATATCAAACATGAGCAGTGTCACATAAATACTTATTTAAGACTTTATCACCCATGTTACATAAATATTTCTTTCAGACTTTAACACCTGTACCACATAAATACTTCTTTCAGACTTTATCACCTGTGTTACATAAATATTTCTTTCTGACTTTATCACCTGTGACACATAAATACTTCCTTCAAACATTAAGTGCCTGTGTCACATAAATACTTCTTTCTGACTTTATCACCTG
>NW_013702769.1:0-545 GCF_000517525.1 Limulus polyphemus | reverse complement strand
TATATCATTTTTCAACAATTTACAGATAAAATCTCCCTTAACTTTGTATAAATCGTATAAATAATTTCATGTTGTTAATTTGATGTTACTCTTGATTAGGGGACATCTGTTCTGAACTTCGGCATTAGCTCAAGAGATCAGAAGCACCGAAATACTGGTGCAATAGAACATGTGATAAAAACACAAGTCAAGCAGTTTGAGAACACTACCTATGAGTACTAAGACCATTAACAAATATCTAAAAATATAAAAAAATTACTTTGTAAAGTATTCATAGTCAATTATATTTTATTGTTTATTCATCAAGCAGAGACCCGCTGTGATATCATTGAAACTACAACAATATCATAACTATCATTCTTTGTTGTAACAACTGTGTCAAAGAAAGGAACTAGTGATATCATTGAAACTACAACGATATCTATAACTATCATTCTTTGTTGTAACAACTGTGTCAAAGAAAGGAACTCGTGATATCATTGAAACTACAACAATATCTATAACTATCATTCTTTGTTGTAACAACTGTGTCAAAGAAAGGAACT
>NW_013702768.1:0-545 GCF_000517525.1 Limulus polyphemus | reverse complement strand
ATATATATATATATATATATAGATGTATATGGTGTGCGAGTTGCAATTTACATTCGTACAGTAACAGTGAAAACCCAAAAACAGTTTGACATGCTAGTGTTATGAAAGATGGAAGACGTCAACCTTCTTGAGGTTTCTATGTCTTCATCAGTTGGTTTGACATGTACTGTTAGTGTTATGAAAGGTGAAAGACGTCAATCTTTTTGAGGTTTTTATGTCTTCATTAGTTTGTCTGACATGTACTGTTAGTGTTATGAAAGTTGAAAGACGTCAATCTTTTTGAGGTTTCTTTGTCTTCATTTGTCGGTCTCACATGATGTATCTGTTAATGTTATGAAAGGTGAAAAACGTCAATCCTCTTGAGGTTTCTATGTCTTCATTAGTTGGTCTGACATGTTGTATCTGTTAGTGTTATCAAAGGTGGAAGACGTCAATCTTCTTGAGGTTTCCATGTCTTCATTACTTTGTCTGACATGTACTATTAGTGTTATGAAAGGTGGAAGACGTCAATCCTCCTGAGGTTTCTATGTCTTCATTAGTTGGTC
>NW_013702767.1:0-545 GCF_000517525.1 Limulus polyphemus | reverse complement strand
TCAGCAGCATCTGTACAACAGGTCGTCTAAGTAAAAACAAGTGGAAAGGAACACTGGATCATGGTCATGGGCAGCAATATGTTCAGACTAATGCTGTATCAATAACTTATCCAATTATAAGTAATTATAATCTGCAGATAAAGGAATAGAACGTAGATTTAGTTGATGAGAACGAAATGAAAGGTTGAAATTGAGAAGTGTAACAAAAGTGCAAACATTACAAAGAGAGCAAAAATTAAATTAATCAAAGTGAAAATTAGAGATAAACGAAAGAAAAGCAGAGTTTAAGGCTTCATCTTCATAAAAATAGCAAAAGTAAATAACAAAATGCACTCTGGTCAACAAGCATAGAGGAGAACGGTACATACCACGATTTTACTAAATAATGTTCAGAGTAAGGCTAATATTGTTTTTGTTTGTTTTGAATTTCGCGCAAAGATACACGAGGGCTATCTGCGCTAGCCGTCCCTAATTTAGCAGTGTAAGACTAGAGGGAAGGCAGCTAGTCATCACCACCCACCGCCAACTCTTGGGCTACTCTTTTA
>NW_013702766.1:0-545 GCF_000517525.1 Limulus polyphemus | reverse complement strand
GTAATATATATATATATATAAATTTCTTTCTTTGGGGTCAATTGTTTTCCATCCAGAGTAATATATATATAAATTTCTTTCTTTCTTTTGTGTCAATTCTTTTCCATCCAGAGTAATATATATATATATAAATTTCTTTCTTTCTTTGGTGTCAACTGTTTTCCATCCAGAGTAATATATCTAAATGTCTTTCTTTCTTTGGTGTCAACTGTTTTCCATCCAGAGTAATATATATATTAATTTCTTTCTTTCTTTGGTGTCAATTGTTTTCCATCCAGAGTAATATATATAATTTCTTTCTTTGGTGTCAATTGTTTTCCATCCAGAGTATTATATATAAATTTCTCTCTTTCTTTGGTGTCAATTGTTTTCCATCCAGAGTAATATATATATATTAAATTTCTTTCTTTCTTTGCTGTCAATTGTTTCCATCCAGAGTAATATATATATTAATTTCTTCTTCTTGGTGTCAATTGTTTCCATCCAGAGTAATATATATAAATTCTTCTTCTTGGTGTCAATGTTTCCTATCCAGAGTAATATAT
>NW_013702765.1:0-545 GCF_000517525.1 Limulus polyphemus | reverse complement strand
AATATGATGAACTTAAATATAATATACAATAAATAAGGATTTGAGTTATCCAAATGTTTTGCTGTCGCTTGATTAGAATAAGCTAAGGTGGACATGCCAGTATTCAAAATTTCCCCTTTAATGATATACCTAATCTTTTTTAAGAACTAGAACAGAAAGGTATAATGAAGTGTAACTGAAATAAATGTCTGCAAATATAAAATTCTTGATTTTGTTATTGTATGTACTAGACACATGGAAAAAGGTACGAATCAATGGATGTAAAAGCTATTAAACTTTGATCAAATCATTATTATAAATGCACCAGAATACATCTGAGAGCATATCAAATTTAAAGTTTTTTAGAGGAGCATGTACCCAGACCCCTCTACGTTTGTAGTTGAAGCACTCTGTTTCACTTCTTTAAAGAATTTAGATGGAATGTTTTCAAATCATGGCTAAAATGCTGCTCTACGTACAACTTGTTTTAATCCACCAAGTATATATGAAAAAACAAAACAGGAAGAAACTTAGCTAATAATCAAACAGGCAACAGTTTCTATGAC
>NW_013702764.1:0-545 GCF_000517525.1 Limulus polyphemus | reverse complement strand
TTTGTTTTGATATATAAGCTGTTCCGGTTTTTCATCTAAAAAAAAAAAAAGCGACATTAATTTCTTGACGACCTAATACAATACTGTAAGGATTGTTTCCTTGATAGATAGTAGCTGCATGGGTCAGTAGATGAGAAAGTTGCTCAGTTAGGGTATGCAACGTACTAAACGATGGAAAATGGTAATTAATCGATAATCTTCAATAACGAGCGAACGATATTTCACTTTCAAAACCGGCTGGCCTAAGGCGTTTAATATATTCTTTGCAACTTTATAAATACTGTACAAAATTCATACGTAACGGTAAAAATTCCATATTTCCATGTCAGAAGTTACATGTACAAGTCCAGGTATGTACATATTTGTGCGACTGAATAAACAGTAATTTCTAAATACATTATTTATTGGTCTTCACATGATGTAATGATCAAAGACGACTACAGTAATTGTTTTATTCTTGCATTGGGAGGAAATTACCTCCAGTACCTTGCACCCCTGTGTACACAAAACAATGTGGTGGAATAAATTTCTCTGGGATCTAAACA
>NW_013702763.1:0-545 GCF_000517525.1 Limulus polyphemus | reverse complement strand
TACGATGCCGTTATGATAGAGGGTTTAAAACTCCACCATGACAGAGAACGTAAGATGCCGTTGTGGTAGAGGGTGTAAAATGTCCTTATAATCGAGGGTGTAAGATGCTACTGTCGTAAAGGGTGTAAGATGTCGTTATGTTAGAAGGTGTAAAACAAAACTCTGACTCCGCCAAACTTTGGACATACAATAAATAATTAATGCTAATGGGTCTTATTTTCTTCTTACGTGTACTCTATCCAGTTTTATTCAGTGGGTCATCTATCATACCCTTGATAACCTAATCCGGTTTTATTCAATTGGTCGTATATCATACCCTTGAGAACCTAATCCGGTTTTATTCAATTGGTCGTATATCATACCCTTGATAACATAATCCGGTTTTATTCAATTGGTCGTATATCATACCCTTGATAACCTAATCCGGTTTTATTCAATTGGTCGTATATCATACCCTTGATAACCTAATCCGGTTTTATTCAATTGGTCGTATATCATACCCTTGATAACCTAATCCGGTTTTATTCAATTGGTCGTCTATCATA
>NW_013702762.1:0-545 GCF_000517525.1 Limulus polyphemus | reverse complement strand
CCAGACCGATGGGTCACAATATTAGGCAAAAGGCCTTGTGAGAACTGGATATGATAGATATTGTGTGGTTGACATATTGTTAGAAATTCTTCTTTACTTTCACTGATAAGTATTTACAGTTTGAAAGTGAGGATATCTTTCAATCTTGTTCTCATAAACCTCTTCCAAACTTGTCCAAACCTTAAGCTTTTTTTTTCATTAGACTATCAAAATAAACAATGGATTGTTTAAGTAATTTATATGACAAAATACAATTTCTATTTCGAGTATTTATTCTCATGCCATTTCAGCAGTTCTTGCAAATAAATTTAACCATGTTTTGTCTTCACAGTTATAATACCATATTCATTTAAGTTACCAGGAAAACATTGAACAGTCCCTAAAATCTTTTATGGAGACCATAAACTACACATTAACTGGTGTTTACTCTATAGTTTTCTGACTAGTAAATTCAAGTTTTAAGAAGCATTTTGGCAAACTGCTACCAGTCTGCATGTGAGTTATGAACGATGCGTGTTTAATTTGTAAAATTAACTATCTTGTGC
>NW_013702761.1:0-545 GCF_000517525.1 Limulus polyphemus | reverse complement strand
TAAAGTAAACAAAGGTAACATTGATGACATAGTGTTGTTATAAACGAAGGTAACATAGATGACATAGTGTTGTTATAAAGTAAACAAAGATAACATTGATGACATAGTGTTGATATAAAGTAAACAAGGATAACATTGACGACATAGTGTTGTTATAAACAAAGGTAACATAGATGACATAGTGTTATTATAAAGTAAACAAAGATAACAATGATGATATAATATTGGTATCAAGTAAACAAAGGTAACATTGATGACATAGTATTATTATAAAGTAAACAAAGGTAACATTGATGACATAGTGTTGATATAAAGTAAACAAAGGTAACATTGATGACATAGTATTATTATAAAGTAAACAAGGATAACATTGATGACATAGTGTTGTTATAAACGAAGGTAACATAGATGACATAGTGTTATTATAAAGTAAACAAAGATAACATTGATGATATAATATTGGTATCAAGTAAACAAAAGTAACATTGATGA
This sequence comes from Limulus polyphemus, assembly GCF_000517525.1. NCBI lineage: Eukaryota > Metazoa > Arthropoda > Merostomata > Xiphosura > Limulidae > Limulus > Limulus polyphemus. Next base: position 53 of record NW_013702761.1, on the reverse strand, counting down.
CATAGTATTATTATAAAGTAAACAAAGGTAACATTGATGACATAGTGTTGATA
>NW_013702760.1:0-545 GCF_000517525.1 Limulus polyphemus | reverse complement strand
TGGATTTAGGCCACCTTTACAAGTTGAGATTCAATAAGCCTGTTTTAGGCTAGTTTTATAAACAGATTTTGTGGATTTGCTATATTTTCATATTGATGTTAATTACAAGAACTACTAGTCACAATAAATTTAGAGAAATGAAAAAATAGGTAAAAAAGACAGCATTAAAAGACAATACATCTTATTTGTCTTTTGTTTCTTGTAATTCTGATTTTACCCACAGTTAAAATTTTCAAGCTCAACTCTACAACCAAAAATATTGTTAATAGCAAGGGCACTGAACTGATGAAACAAGGTATTCTTCTAGTCTTTATTGGTGGGAATATAAGAAAACTATACTTAATTACTTATACTAATTGGCAGGATGTTTGTTTTAGATATAAGTACATAGCACCGAACTGATGAAACAAGGTATTCTTCTAGTCTTTATTGGTGGGAATATAAGAAAAGTATACTTAATTAGTTATACTAATTGGCAGGATGTTTGTTTTGATATAAGTACATAGCACCGAACTGATGAAACAAGGTATTCTTCTAGTCTTTAT
>NW_013702759.1:0-545 GCF_000517525.1 Limulus polyphemus | reverse complement strand
AATCCATACCAGATATGGGTGCTCAAGCCCACAACGTAAAATCTAAAACAACCATTGGTCAACTACGATCAGCTGTAGGAAAGTTGTTGCTCCCGATCTAACAAAATACAATTATAGAAATAAAAAGTAAACAGATTAATCCACTTAAGCCCCTGGAGTGTACCAAGCAAAACTTACTTCTGAAGTTGAAATTCCATCCCAGTAATGGTCACATAGTTGTATGAAGAGTATAATAAAATCTAAGATAATTGGATTAACATTTACTACTAGTAAAAAAATGAACAATTGACTATTCTCTCCAAATTCTGAGAGAGAGAAATAATAGACTCGCCAAAACAAACACCCTGAGTATTATAGTTTTAAGGAAACGTGCAGAATTAGATGAAACAAATTAATAAAATACCTATTAGATGAATGATCTTAATAAAATATTCATTAGATGAATGAACTACTTAATAAAATATTCATTAGATGAGTGAACTTAATAAAATACCTATTAGATGAATTAACTACTCAATAAAATGTTCATTAGAGTGAAGTTAACT
>NW_013702758.1:0-545 GCF_000517525.1 Limulus polyphemus | reverse complement strand
TATTACCATTTATCAGTACTATATGTAATCTACAACCAATATTACCATTTATCAGTACTATATGTAATCTACAACCAATATTACCAATTATCGGTACTATATGTAATCTACGGCCTATATTACCATTTATCAGTACTATATGTAATTTACGGCCTATATTACCATTTATCACTACTATATGTAATCTACAACCAATATTACCATTTATCAGTACTATATGTAATCTACAACCAATATTACCATTTATCACTACTATATGTAATCTACAACCAATATTACCATTTATCACTACTATATGTAATCTACAACCAATATTACCATTTATCAGTACTATATGTAATCTACAACCAATATTACCATTTATCAGTACTATATGTAATCTACAACCAATATTACTATTTATCATTACTATATGTAATCTACAGCCTATATTACCACTTATCATTACTATATGTAATCTACAGCCAGTATTACCACTTATCATTACTATATGTAATCTACAGCCAGTATTACCACTTATCATTACTATATGTAATCTACAGCCT
>NW_013702757.1:0-545 GCF_000517525.1 Limulus polyphemus | reverse complement strand
GGACAAAAAACAACACAAACAAATAAACTGATTGATAACAATGAAGACAGAGACGGACAAACAAACAGCACAAACAGATAAACTGATGGATAACAATGAATATAGAGACAGACAAATAAACAGCACAAACAGATAAACTGATGGATAACAATGAATATAGAGACAGACAAATAAACAGCACACAAAGATAAACTGATGGATAACAATGAACACAGAGACAGACAAACAAACAACACAGAAAGATGAAAGTGTGGATAACAATGAAGACAGAGACGGACAAAAAAACAACACAGAAAGATGAAAGTGTGGATAACAATGAAGACAGAGACGGACAAAAAAACAACACAGAAAGATGAAAGTGTGGATAACAATTAAGACAGACACGGACAAAAAAACAACACAGAAAGATGAAAGTGTGGATAACAATTAAGGCAGAGATCAACAAACAAACAGCATAGAGAGATAAACTGATGGATAACAATGAATATAGAGACAGACAAACAAACAGCACGAACGATAAACTGATGAATAATAATGAAGACAGA
>NW_013702756.1:0-545 GCF_000517525.1 Limulus polyphemus | reverse complement strand
GAAAGAACAAACAGTTTTAATCAAGAAAGGACTTGTATAGCTAAGTTTTTTGGAAATAATTTCTACGGAAAATTAACCAACAACCAGAGACGTAACAATAGCATAGGCACGCATCCAAGTATTGGTTACCTGTAAATATAGCTGGTTTTATAGCAATTACTGAAAATAACATTTTGCTCCAACATCAAAACAATTTGACAATGATGAATCTTGAAGTGGTCAATCAGTCATGTTTTCTCGCTAAAACTTATATTTTCACTAAAAAACAAAAATATCATTTGAGGATGAGATTCTTCAAATTTCCTATACATTGGAATGTTATATATACACGATTGTTTCCTTTAAATTTAATACACGAATTATGATTTAGATACTTATAATAAAACGCGAAGTTTAATTTACTATTCTTAGAAGCGATAGTTATAGCAAGTTTGCTTATGTAACCGTTTACGAATCATTTGTCTTGTTGTTCAATTGTCACGCCACGTTACTATAACTTTCTGAATTTTTCTCGTTACTGTAAGTGAGTATTGTTACATCATAAC
>NW_013702755.1:0-545 GCF_000517525.1 Limulus polyphemus | reverse complement strand
CACCAGGAACACAGAAGTGTTATGTCTGTCGTCCCTTTCACCAGGAACACAAAAAGGGACGACAGACATAACACTAAAAGCTATTGTTCGTTCAAACCGCCACAATTAATAAATGAATTTATATACCTGAAAAGAAAACGTAAGATTAGAATTGTTACTATTACTAAAACAACAAGCATGATATAACCTACGTCGGCTGTAGCAGGTTTATAACATACGTCGGCTGTAGCAGACTTATAACATACGTCGGCTGTAGCAGGTTTATAACATACATCGGCTGTAGCAGGTTTGTAACATACGTTGGCTGTAGCAGGTTTATAACATACGTTGGCTATAACATGTTTATAACATACGTCGGCTGTAGCAGGTTTATAACATACATCGGCTGTAGCAGGTTTATAACCTACGTTGGCTGTGGCAGGTTTGTAACATACGTCGGCTGTGGCAGTTTTATAACATACGTTGGCTGTAGCAGACTTATAACATACATCGGCTGTAGCAGGTTTATAACATACGTTGGCTGTAGCAGGTTTGTAACATACGTC
>NW_013702754.1:0-545 GCF_000517525.1 Limulus polyphemus | reverse complement strand
TAGGTATTGTGTATGTATGGTTAGATATTATTGTGGATATATGTCTATAGGTATTGTGTATGTGTGGTTAGATATTAATGTGGATGTATGTCTGTAGGTATTTTGCATGTGTGGTTAGATATTAATGTGGATATATGTCTATAGGTATTGGGTATGTGTGGATATATATGTCTATAGGTATTGTGTATGTGTGGTTAGATATTAATGTGGATATATGTCTATAAGTATTGGGAATGTGTAGATATATGTCTATAGGTATTTTGCATGTGTGGTTAGATATTAATGTGGATATATGTCTAGGTATTTGGTATGTGTGGATATATGTTTATAGGTATTGTGTATGTATGGTTAGATATTAATGTGGATATATGTCTATAGGTATTGGGTATGGGTGGTTAGATATTAATGTGGATGTATGTCTATAGGTATTGTGTATGTGTGGTTAGATATTAATGTGGATGTATGTCTGTAGGTATTTTGCATGTGTGGTTAGATATTAATGTGGATATATGTCTAGGTATTGGGTATGTGTGGATATATGTTTA
>NW_013702753.1:0-545 GCF_000517525.1 Limulus polyphemus | reverse complement strand
GTCGAGCGCCCTAACCACCTGGCCATGCCGGGCGCTATTTACTACTTGAGAGCTTTCAAGTAGACCTTATTACTGGCCTAATGATACACTAAAATCCAATAACTCAACCTCAAACATGTGTGAGTTAAACATTTTGACTAAGCATAACACATTGTTTCGATTATTCATTTGGTATTTCTAATAGGTCACGAGTAGAAACAGAAACGAACATTTATAAAATTTCAACCGCACTATTTCTGCTACATCTTGTGCCGACGATGCCTTTCGCCCAATACCAGGACTCACCAGGCCGTCGGGTATACGACAGACATAGTATTTATCTAGGCGCTATATCTATCATCAATTTTCAAGATTAAGCAAGTGAATTTTAATCAGATTTATAGGTAATAATTAATAACACAAAATTATTTAACTTATGTTAACAATGTTTATTCAATGTATATATTTATTATTATTTTATTCGAATTAACTTTACTTTCATTCACAATAAGTGGCAAACCATGATCGTGACTTCTGGTATTGATTATTTATTTGTTATAACCATG
>NW_013702752.1:0-545 GCF_000517525.1 Limulus polyphemus | reverse complement strand
GTGCTGATAGTCCGATAACATTGTACCAACAGTTCACTAACATTGTGCTGATAGTCCGATAACATTGTATCAACAGTTCACTAACATTGTACCAACAGTTCACTAACATTGTGTTGATAGTCCGATAACATTGTATCAACAGTTCACTAACATTGTACCAACAGTTCACTAACATTGTGCTGATAGTCCGATAACATTGTATCAACGCTTCACTAACATTGTGCTGATAGTCCGATAACATTGTACCGACAGTTCACTAACATTGTGCTGATAGTCCGATAACATTGTACCGACAGTTCACTAACATTGTGTTGATAGTCCGATAATATTGTATCAACAGTTCACTAACATTGTGTTGATAGTCCGATAATATTGTATCAACAGTTCACTAACATTGTACCAACAGTTCACTAACATTGTGCTGATAGTCCGATAACATTGTACCGACAGTTCACTAACTGTTGATACAATGTTATTGGACTATCAACACAATGTTCATTAACATTGTGCTTGATAGTCCGATAACATTGTACCAACAGTTCACT
>NW_013702751.1:0-545 GCF_000517525.1 Limulus polyphemus | reverse complement strand
ATTAAATTTTATTTTCAGCCGCAGGATACTGTGAATAAAACGTTAAATTACAAAAAAAAACGATAAAAATGGCCAAAATAATTACAGAAATTGAGAATAGGCTAGAGATAACATAGATAAACAAAGAGAATTAAAATGTAACTTATAAAATAATGAATCCATTATATACAACAAACTGACTAAAAGCGTTCAGTTCTATAAATATTTAACTAAAATTTTTAACGATTAACAAACATTGAATTATCCGTTGTGTTTCTGATCACCTAAGAAACATCAGTCAATAAAGAAAAATATATTAATAAAACATATAATGACTTTTCCAATAACTAAGCCAATTGTTCTTAAAACGCTGTCATTTATTTGCATAAATATAACAACAGCTTTATTTAACTACAGTGGTGGAAATATATATATATGGAACCTATTAGCTCAAACCAGTTCAGTTGCTACAATGTCAGAGAGTGAGTGCTAAATCGATAATTCTTCCAGAAAGAAAATTTTCACGACAAGCGTTTTGGATGCTGAGATTTATTCTCTGTGACAAA
>NW_013702750.1:0-545 GCF_000517525.1 Limulus polyphemus | reverse complement strand
GCTTGTGTCTTGAGTGCGTACAATAGGACGCGTCAAGTCTTACACCATGTGGTTTTATGGTTGAGTAGAGATTGTATTTTGTGTGCAGCTAGATGGGGGTTAGGCGTAGTGGGAAATGTGTGTGTGTTACTGAGTGAGGGAAAGTTTATGTCATTTACGAATATTATGTATAATGGTGGACTGTGAAGAGAAAACCACAAATGAACTTTAATGCCCACCAAGCAGTGTTCCACTAGTAAGAGTAATAACATAATAACCCTAAACAAAACTAACAATGTTTCCAATGTGAAATAAGGAAACAATAACCCTAAAGGAAGACCAGCAGTGTTTCCACTGTCAAGTAAAGAGAACCAGCAGTGTTTCCACTGTTAAGTAAAGAGAACCAGCAGTGTTTCCACTGTCAAGTAAAGAGAACCAGCAGTGTTTCTACTGCCAAGTAAAGAGAACCAGCAGTGTTTCCACTGTGAGTAAAGAGAACCAGCAGTGTTTCCACTGTCAAGTAAAGAGAACCAGCAGTGTTTCCACTGTCAAGTAAAGAGAACCAG
>NW_013702749.1:0-545 GCF_000517525.1 Limulus polyphemus | reverse complement strand
GTGACTATCCAATCAATTGTCAAAATGTAGTTTTGGTACATGTCAGTACACCGTGACTTTATCCAAAGACACTGCATGTACCAAAACTACATTTTTAAAGTCACGGTGTACTGATCCAACGTTATTTTCAACACTGAAAACACCATGTACAAGTAACTATCCTCTACACTGTCTCTTATAGTTCCCGTGTTGATTCTACTATCAAATCGTCCATATATTCATGTGAACATCAAACGTGCATGTTTTTAATCATACAAACTATAGTTTTTTCTGACTTTATAACGGTATGATATTTTCTACCTAAACTTATGCGATACATGGGCTAAACGACCAGGTCAAACACCTTCTAGGGTCAGACATAGCCATCCCTAATTTTGAGTAGCTGATCAAAAGAAGGGTTATCAGTCAGCAACACCCATCGAACACAGGGTGATTCTTAACATGAATGGTTGGATTGACACAGATGGACAGACAGCCCAATGTGGCTTTCCACTAAAACAACAAATATACTAATTATATATATAAAAGGAATACAGACATATATC
>NW_013702748.1:0-545 GCF_000517525.1 Limulus polyphemus | reverse complement strand
ACTTCTTTGTTTTTTCCCACTAACAAATCTTACTCCTTTGTTTTTCCACTAGCAAATCTTACTTCTCTGTTTTTTCCCCACTAACAAATCTTACTACTTTGATTTTTTCCCACTAGCAAATCTTACAATTTTGGTTTTTCCCACTAACAAATCTTAATATTTTGTTTTTCCCATTAACAAATCCTACTAATTTGTTTTTCCCACTAGCAAATCTTACTTCTTTGTTTTTTCCCCACTAACAAATCTTACTATTTTGTTTTTTAAAAACAAAATAGTAAGATTTGTTAGTGGGAAGATTTGCTAGTGGAAAAACAAAGGAGTAAGATTTGTTAGTGGGACTTCTTTGTTTTTTCCCCACTAACAAATCTTACTACTTTCATTTTTTCCCACTAGCAAATCTTACTATTTTGGTTTTTCCCACTAACAAATCTTACTATTTTCTTTTTCCCATTAACAAATCCTACTAATTTGTTTTTCCCACTAGCAAATCTTACTTCTTTGTTTTTTCCCCATTAACAAATCTTACTATTTAGTTTTTTTCCCTA
>NW_013702747.1:0-545 GCF_000517525.1 Limulus polyphemus | reverse complement strand
AGAAATACATTTCCAATAAAGTAAAATGTTAACTTTCAAAAGTAGCGTTAGAAATATGTATATGCTAAATGTGTAAACTGTAAACCAGTTTGTCCTATGCTAAATATGAACTACAAACCAATTTGGCATTACCTCTGTTGTTCTGTGACATACATTTAAAGAAGCTATTTCCCTAAAAAATAATTTAAAACAATTTCCTCTGTAATTTTTTATTTGGTGCAGAGTAATTACTAGACTAACCAGTCAACAGCACCAACAAAATTTGTTTCATCTTGTTATTTGCTTAAAATAACAAGATTTTATTATGAATATTAAAAATTTATGTGTTAATACCAAGAAAAGGTGGATATATGTTATGTGTGTGTATATATTATGACAACAGTCATTTTAAATTTAGTTATATAAAATGTTTTAACATAACATTGATCTCACTATTGTGGTTTTCTTAGGAGCACTGATTTGATACTATACTTAGTATTTCTATGTATTCTTAACTTTGAAAATGCTACTGTACAATGCCTTTCATCATTATCCAAGACTCATCT
>NW_013702746.1:0-546 GCF_000517525.1 Limulus polyphemus | reverse complement strand
CGATGTAACGGTTCTTTATGTTAAATGAAACAAACATAAAGCATAGTAGGATGTAACGGTTCTTTATGTTAAATCAAACAAACATAGAACAGAGTAAGATGTAACGGTTCTTTGTGTTAAATCAAACAAACATAGGATACCCATCACATCAGTAGTATCTAACGGTTCTTTATGTTAAATGAATCAAACATAGAACAGAGTAAGATGTAATTGTTCTTTATGTTAAATCAAACAAACATAGGATACCCATCACATCAGTAGTATCTAACGGTTATTTATGTTAAATGAAACAAACATGGAGCATAGTAGGATGTAACGGTTCTTTATGTTAAATGAAACAAACATAGAACAGAGTAAGATGTAACGGTTCTTTATGTTAAATCAAACAAACATAGAACAGGGTAGGATGTAACAGTTCTTTATGTTAAATGAAACAAACATAGAACAGAGTAAGATGTAACGGTTCTTTATGTTAAATGAATCAAACATAGAACAAGGTAGGGTGTAACGGTTCTTTATGTTAAATCAAACAAACATAGAACAGGG
>NW_013702745.1:0-546 GCF_000517525.1 Limulus polyphemus | reverse complement strand
ATTCCATCTATTAGCTATAGAAATTAAGGAGAGAACCTTCCATATATTAACTATAAAAATTAAAGAAAGAACATTCCATGTATTAACTATAGAAATTAAGGAGAGAACATTCCATGACAATTCTGCATCACGAATCTATCCATATTAAGTATCTTGAAAAATCACTTTACACGTAATTTTTGCCAAAAACAAATATTTTCCCTAACCCTTTAAAGTAGGAATTACCTGAAATATTATTGAAATATGTTTTTACCTTTATGGTTTTATTCCAGCTCCTGGGTCGATGAATACTTTAATTTTAACGGTGAAAGTTTGTGATCGTAATTCTGCGTGCTTGGACGTTACAAACAAGCTTGATATTCAGTGTCCACGAACTGCTTTACCAACTGATTTATCTGAGGCATTAACCGATATACGCTGGGCAGTTACAACAGGTAAACTAATTTAGTCTCAAATATTTATCAAATTTACTATTATTTTTTCTCGTTAAAGACCCATGTACTATTATTTTTTCTAGGTGAAGACCCATGTACTATTATTTTTTCT
>NW_013702744.1:0-546 GCF_000517525.1 Limulus polyphemus | reverse complement strand
AAAATATCAAAGGCTATACCCTTGGGCACCAAATTTATGAAAACTAAATTTTGTATTTCGTTTTATTGGACCAGAAAGATGCCCTCGATGTACACTTTTGATAATGGATTGGGAGTTTTGATGAAAGGAGATATTTAAGCTACGACAACCAGTGGGATTTTTCAGCTATTTTGTTTATACTAAAATTCTCAAGAAAAGAAAGTTAATACATGGAATTTAAACAGAAGAATTTTCATTCAAAATTAATAGATCGAATCTAATCATTTTGAATCGAGTACGTTATTACGGCTTCTATGCAATCATAGTTGTACTTCTTGTGTGCTTTTGTTAGGGAGAAGAGAAATTTGCTCTTTTCGGATTGAAAGTAGCATGAAATTTTTCATTGCAGTCTTCAGGTTTCATCTTTGAGTTTTTCTAAAAAATAAAGAGAGTCGTAGATTTCTCAGCTAATTTTCCTTTCAAATACGTACTTTTGGCATTTTTTCAAAAAAAATATTTTTTCTCATTTTTTTATGGTAGTTTTCATAAATTTGGTGAAAAATTTTG
>NW_013702743.1:0-546 GCF_000517525.1 Limulus polyphemus | reverse complement strand
TTGGCTTAACTAAAAACAGTTTTCAGTTCTTTCTCTGAGTAAACAGATAAATGATCACTATAACTTTTTATAAAATCGAATGAAAAAGTTTTATAAAAATATTTTAGACAAAATTCGCGCAAGAAAAATCAACAACCTGTCCTCCCTGCTCGGAAACTGAAAGCCACACGAGAAAATTTATTGTCTGACGAAACAAAAAGATTTGAACTAGAGATCGATTGTTCCGCCCTATTGCTGTAAGATCGTTAATCCTAGTGTCCTCACTCTCATTAGAAATAAAGAAAAAAACAACAACTAGTTTCTCTTCCATTTCTTATTCTTTACGCCAGCTTCGATATCGTGTCTGTAACTTTTCTTTTTAGGCATGTGTGGTTGTTTAAAAATCTATTCTAAAACTGAGCTTATTCATGGTTGTGAAGATTATTGACGTACTCATTTTCAACCAAGCATTAGCCCTCTAGCGGATTGTACTAGCTGATTCTACGAAGGTGTATTTTATACTTGGAATTCTTATAATTACACATTGACATTTATTACATTTAAAGG
>NW_013702742.1:0-546 GCF_000517525.1 Limulus polyphemus | reverse complement strand
TTATTTTGACTTGATAGACGACTAGAGACAAGGAATGCAGTCAAAAACACCCACTGCCAACTCTTAAGTTAGTCCTTTAAGGCCAAATAGTGGGATTTGACTGTCACTCTTAAGACAAGCTAACAACCCTAAATATGCGTAGCATAAATTTTTTGGGGGTTGGGTGGGGTTGGTAAAGGGCTGCAAAGCACAGAACCTCAGCTTCACAGCCTATCACGCCAAGTTCTGGACCGCGCTCGGCACTAAAATTTGTTGAAGTGTAGTTGAAAGAAATAAAACGTTTACACGTGTTTTAGCAGAGGTATCTACTATGCTCTACCAAAGAACCACGAAGCTCATTGCATTTTAACTAAAACGTTCAATGTCTCATGGTATATTTTAACTCTGAAATGTTTCGCGGTGTTTTTCTTTTTCTTTCAAACAATTTTTTTGTGGAATATTATAATCTAGAAATATTAATTCTCGTGCTATGTTCTAACTAGAAAATCCCACATATTACGGTGTATTGTAAATCCAAAATATCACATTTTGTGGTGTATTTTATTT
>NW_013702741.1:0-546 GCF_000517525.1 Limulus polyphemus | reverse complement strand
GTTCTCAAACCGTTACCTGATTCCAGTTTAACAATGTTCTCAAACCGTTACCTGATTCCAGTTTAACAATGTTCTCAAACCGTTACCTGATTCCAGTTTAACAATGTTCTCAAACCGTTACCTGATTCCAGTTTAACAATGTTCTCAAACCGTTACCTGATTCCAGTTTAACAATGTTCTCAAACCGTTACCTGATTCCAGTTTAACAATGTTCTCAAACCGTTACCTGATTCCAGTTTAACAATGTTTCAACAGTTATCTCTTCTTTTCGCTGTTCCATTTGTAGACTTAACCTTTTAATAACTATGTTTCTTGAATTTAGATTGTTTCTCCAATTTTTCCTCAGATGACTAAATTGTTCCCAATTTTTCTGCAGATGAAAATATTGTTTTTAAATTTTTCCTCAGATGACTATATATTTTTTATTCTTCCTCAGATGACAGTATTGTTGTTTTCGTCCAATGACTATATTGTTTTTTTCCTCAGATGAAAATATTGTTTTTTATTTTTCCTCAGATGACAATATTGTTTTTTTATTTTCCTCAG
>NW_013702740.1:0-546 GCF_000517525.1 Limulus polyphemus | reverse complement strand
TTTTAATATTACTCTAGTTTTCTACACCCATATCCATGAGTATGTTGTAAACATTACTCTAGTTTTCTACACCCATATCCCTGAGTATGTTGTAAACATTACTCTAGTTTCCTACACCCATATCCCTGAGTATGTTGTAAACATTACTCTAGTTTTCTACACCCATATCCCTGAGTATGTTGTAAACATTACTCTAGTTTCTACACCCATATCCCTGAGTATGTTGTAAACATTACTCTAGTTTTCTACACCCATATCCCTGAGTATGTTATAAACATTATTCTAGTTTTCTACACCCATATCCTTGAGTATGTTGTAAACATTACTCTAGTTTTCTACACCCATATCCCTGAGTATGTTGTAAACATTACTCTAGTTTTCTACACCCATATCCATGAGTATGTTGTAAACATTACTTTAGTTTTCTACACCCATATCCATGAGTATGTTGTAAACATTACTTTAGTTTTCTACACCCATATCCATGAGTATGTTGTAAACATTACTCTAGTTTTCTACACCCATATCCATGAGTATGTTGTAAAC
>NW_013702739.1:0-546 GCF_000517525.1 Limulus polyphemus | reverse complement strand
GTGGGGGAGAAGAGTCACATTGTTTTATGTAACACAGCAGGATGCTAGTTGTTATCCCAAGAAAAGACAAAACAGAACAACCTAACAAGAGGATTCCTACACACTGATTTAAAGACTGGACATCTTAAGTAACATTACAGTGATTGTTACAGTGATTTTGATGTCATTTGTAGTTATGACTGATCAGAAAAAGAAGACATGAAGTCAGTGAAATGGCATCTACTCAACCATTTTATTTTATGAAACTTGTGTAATTTGATATATCAATTTATGTATGAAAATATAAAATATCATACTGTTATCGAGCTTTGAGGTGGCTATAGTGTCAAGGACTATGCATTTTTGAAAATATTTATATTTGTAATTTCTTATATAAATATTTTTGTGTTATTCTTTTTTGTATTTACTAATGTGGAACTTGCAATACAAAGACCTATATGTTTTTGTTTTTTAACAACAAGAACTTAAGTATTGGAGTTTACATGTCAAGACTAAGGTACTTCTGATTTTCAGTTTACCAGAAACCTTTTTCTGTTCTTATGCCCC
>NW_013702738.1:0-546 GCF_000517525.1 Limulus polyphemus | reverse complement strand
TATATATATATATAGAGAGAGAGAGAGAGAGAGATAAATAGCTCAATAATTATAGATTTCATTTATAATACAATATAGGAACTTAGAAGAGAAAAAAAGCAATGTCAGTGATTATTATGCTAATTATTTAGACATAGACATTTATTTCGTAGAATGCAGAGTTCAGTTTATCATTTTTGATAAAATAAAGAAATTTAATTTTCCCATCCTTGGTTTACCTACTCCTCATAGTGTTATTCCGAATGTATTGTTAAAATGGATTATTATGTAACAACTGAAAAGATATTTAACGGTATGCAATAGTAAGAACTCTTTTATGGATAATGTATCCTTATTCGTAAATAAACTAAAAAATAAAGAATATAGAGATATACAACTTAAAATGTTCACCATTTTTTTATAATAAATATAAATATATTTTAAATAGTAAACGCTTTATGTGTGCTATTTCCACAAGCTTTATCCGTTATGACTGTAGATGACTAACCAGGAAAGGAAATAAATGCATTAAATGATTATATATATATATATATATATATATGTTAT
>NW_013702737.1:0-546 GCF_000517525.1 Limulus polyphemus | reverse complement strand
ACTTCAGTTGTCCACAAGTACCATCATTACCCACTTCACCTGCCCACCAGTATCATCATTACCCACTTCACATGCACACCAGTATCATCATTACCCACTTCACATGCACACCAGTATCATCATTACCCACTTCACATGCACACCAGTATCATCATTACCCACTTCACCTGCCCACCAGTATCATCATTACCCACTTCACCTGCCCACCAGTATCATCATTACCTACTTCACATGCCCACTAGTATACTAGTATCATTATTATAAACTATATTTTTGAAGTTTCTATGAATTAGGGATGCATGGGTACATTGCCAGATATTTGGCTCCAGCCAGGTATTGGGCCACATGTCGAAGTTAGGCATCTAAGCCCTAATCTTTGTGGCAACTAACATCGTACTGAAAGTTACAGTCAATAATTGGTTTAGTTATAAAAAACACGCTCCGAGCGACAAAACCTGACCTCCCACTAAAAGTTGGGGATTCAGAGAACAATAGGGGTTAGACATTGAAAGTAAAACTTGAATTTTCTGTTGGTGATCATTCAGT
>NW_013702736.1:0-546 GCF_000517525.1 Limulus polyphemus | reverse complement strand
AGAGAGAGAGAGAGAGAAAGAAAAAAACATAACTCTATAGTTATGGGTAATGAGGGGGGAAAATAAAAAAAAACTTAGATAAGCAAATCTATTTATCTGGTCCCGAATAACTTTACGTTACACTGAATCCTAAAAAAACGTAAATATTGTTTAGAAGGTATGTTTTGCGGAAAAGCTGGCAATCATTCTGATTCCAATAGACATTTCCCAGACATCCACGTGCACGCTATATCTAATATGGCGAGGAAATAGTAGTCCATATGACTAAAAAAAAAGGGGGGGGATAAAACATAACGGACGCCGTTAAAAGTTCGTTTTGAAACGGTGATGGTATTGATTCCACTTCATCCTTCAGCTTTATGCCCACGGCCAAAAGCAACCAAATGCTTAGAATATTATACGTTACGTCACTCTATAGTGTCTCTGAACAACTAGTTCACTCAGTCATTAAGTACTTGAGGTATACGATAGTTACATATAAAATAGAGATCGTATCCGCTTCCATAAAATTCAAGAAACTAACAGTCTTCAGGTTCGTCTTCAATC
>NW_013702735.1:0-546 GCF_000517525.1 Limulus polyphemus | reverse complement strand
CGTGTATCTAGTATACTAGCTACTATCCGGAAAATACACGTGTATCTAGTGCTAGCTACCATCTGGAAAAACACACGTGTTTGTACTACTAGCTCCATCCAGAAAATACACGTGTATCTAGTACTAGCTACCCCCCGGAAAATACAAGTGTATCTAGTACTAGCTACCATCTATAAAAACACTTGTATATCTAGTACTAGCTACCATCCGGAAAATACACGTGTATCTAGTATACTAGCTACTATCCGGAAAATACACGTGTATCTAGTGCTAGCTACCATCTGGAAAAACACACGTGTTTGTACTACTAGCTCCATCCGGAAAATACACGTGTATCTAATCTAATACTAGCTACCATCCGGAAAATACATATCTAGTACTAGCTACCATCTATAAAAACACTTGTGTATCTAGTACTAGCAACCATCCAGAAAATACACGTGTATCTAGTATACTAGCTACTATCCGGAAAATACACGTGTATCTAGTGCTAGCTACCATCTGGAAAAACACACGTGTTTGTACTACTAGCTCCATCCGGAAAAT
>NW_013702734.1:0-546 GCF_000517525.1 Limulus polyphemus | reverse complement strand
ACGAGTAATGTGTGAGCATATTGTTTATATGGCATTTTGAGCATACTTTGAATATTTGTTTTGTTAATCTTCTAAAAACGTTTTATACAGTACTAAACTTCATGTTGTGTTATATTCCGTTAGAATCATAAGAGCATAATTATATCTACAAAGCAAGGTAGTTCTGCTTAAGGTAAAGGTTATCAAAACTAAACATCAATGAATGTTTTTAACATAATGGTAGACAGTACCTCAATACCACAGTGAAATGTAGACTTTTATATCAGTTGACAATGATCTTTTCTAACTCATAAAAATAGTACTGAATGAGCTAACAATATTTTTTTCAACTTTAATATTCCAATTTAGAATCCCTTATTTAACAAATTAAAAAACTACTTAACTAGAATCCCTTATTTAACAAAATAAAAACTACTTAACTAGAATCCCTTATTTAACAAATTAAAAAGCTACTTAACTAGAATCCCTTATTTAACAAATTTAAAAAACTACTTAACTAGAATCCCTTATTTAACAAATTAAAAAACTACTTAACTAGAATCCCTT
>NW_013702733.1:0-546 GCF_000517525.1 Limulus polyphemus | reverse complement strand
ACAATTTGAATGACTATAAGTTTGCCTTCACAAATACCCATTCAAATTGTAGATGTCATTCAAATTGTAGATGTGCCTTCACAATACCACTTATAGTGATGTGCCTTCACAAATACCACTTATAGAGATGTGCCTTCACAATACCACTTATAGTCATTCAAATTGTAGATGTGCCTTCACAATACCACTTATAGTCATTCAAATTGTAGATGTGCCTTCACAAATACCACTTACAGTCATTCAATTTGTAACTTATAGTCATTCAAATTGTGGTATTTATGAAGGCCCGTCTACAATTTGAATGACTGTAAGTGGTATTTGTGAAGGCACATCAACAATTCGGAATGACTATAAGTGTTATTGTGAAGGCACATATACAATTTGAATGACTGTAAGTGGTATTTGTGAAGGCACATCAACAATTTGGAATGACTATAAGTGGTATAGTGAAGGCACATCTACAATTTGGAATGACAATAAGTGGTATAGTGAAGGCATATCTACAATTTGGAATGACTATAAAGGGTATTGTGAAGGCACATCTAC
>NW_013702732.1:0-546 GCF_000517525.1 Limulus polyphemus | reverse complement strand
AAAACTGCATAGTCTTTAGTTATCAATCTTTGTGTACATCTTAGTTTCTTATAGTCTAACAGATTTTACTTTATAGCACCATTTTAAAAATTTGATGGGCAGGACTAACTGCCTCATTTAATACCTTCAAAACGACATTTTATTATTGTTACTTTTCCGTGTTTTTTTTTTATATTTTCTCAGTAATTTTGTTAGATGGAGCCAGTGACATCTTATAGCGTTCAATTAATTATTTAATTTTTAATCACCAATCACGTGATATTTATTTATTTATTAATTACCTATCAGCCTCTCGGTTCCTCAGCAGTAAGTTTAAGGCTTTTAAAACTAAAAATCTGGTTTCGATACCCGCGATGGGCAGAGCACAAATAGCCCATTGTGTATATTTGTGATGCTGTTTTTTTTTTAGAAAAATAGATAGTTATTACCTATCAATGCTTATCACAACCTCTCAGTAAAATAAGTGGTCAGTAATGAAAGCAATGTATAACATAATCTCAAGTATATATTTAAATCATGAGTAATTTAATATATTATAATTCCTTT
>NW_013702731.1:0-546 GCF_000517525.1 Limulus polyphemus | reverse complement strand
CGGAATGTGTTACTGTTGTTGTCTCGACGTTAGCGTAGAAAACGGAATGTGTTACTGTTGTTTTTATTTTTCTCATTAGTATAGTGGAGGTTCCACCAACATGTCATTATGAATGTTTGGGAATCCAACCCGAACTCCCATGGTTATATTTTACTATACGTAAGACATTTAATATTTTTTTCAGTTGTAGAAAAACATTTGTTCTGATTTGAAAACTGTTAAGATTGTTTTTCTCGAGTTTAAACAACCCACATGAGGACAACCTCCTTAATTTCAGATATGGGATTCCAACAAATCTTTGGGAATCACTTGCTAGCCAAGATTTATCAGGGTGGGATCTCATGGGCACCGTTTTCAGTGTTTCCGGCTTCTGAGCTAACAATATGTTTTTAACTTCTTGTATTTGAAATTTAGAAGAAAAAAAAACGATTTGTGAAACTTGTATATTATGCAAATTATCAGAAAATGGGATTTTAATCAGTGGTTTGGAATTCTGCAGATCGCGTGGGTGTACGGTACAGCAGACCTACTTATGGACCACTCTGT
>NW_013702730.1:0-546 GCF_000517525.1 Limulus polyphemus | reverse complement strand
GTACAGCGATAGAGAATCCAGTAGAAAATTTCGTGTATTTACGAACATTTTCCGGGAAAAGCAACCCGAAAGTATGAAATTTTGAAGAATTGAAAAGAGTTAAGTGGGTGGAGCCTTGTTACCGAAGTGTTAAGTCCCGCATTTCTAACACTTACTTATTATTGCGCTTGTTTGTTTTTAATTTCTAACACTGCAGTGAGACTGGAGAAATATTACGTGATTGCTATGGTGATGTAATCTGACCCAAGAAGCTCTGAAATAAAATACT
The DNA here is from genome assembly GCF_000517525.1 of Limulus polyphemus. NCBI lineage: Eukaryota > Metazoa > Arthropoda > Merostomata > Xiphosura > Limulidae > Limulus > Limulus polyphemus. Next base: position 278 of record NW_013702730.1, on the reverse strand, counting down.
AAGAGAAGAATGAACTTGAATAAACGTAATATCATAATTTCCACTGACTCTACTACTTGCAATAATACGAGTTTGATATACCACGGGTTCTAGAGGTAATATCATAATTTCCAATGACTCTACTACTTGCAATAATACGAGTTTGATATACCACGGGTTCTAGAGGTAATATCATAATTTCCAATGACTCTACTACTTGCAATAATACGAGTTTGATATACCACGGGTTCTAGAGGTAATATCATAATTTCCAATGACTCTGCTACTTGCAATAATAC
>NW_013702729.1:0-546 GCF_000517525.1 Limulus polyphemus | reverse complement strand
TTTTGTTAGATACATCATCGTAGTATTATATGTTTGAATATAACACCATTACAAGATATCTATAAACCATTGTTGTATGTGTTTTATTAGATACATCATCGTAGTATTATATGTTTGAATATAACACCATTACAAGATATCTGTAAACTATTGTTGTATGTGTTTTATTACATACAGCATCGTTGTATTATATGTTTGAATATAACACCATTACAAGATATCTGTGAACCATTGTTGTATGTGTTTTATTAGATACATCATCGTAGTATTATATGCTTGAATATAACACCATTACAAGATATCTGTAAACCATTGTTGTATGTGTTTTATTAGATACATCATCGTAGTATTAAATGTTTGAATATAACACCATTACAAGATATTCGTGAACCATTGTTGTATGTGTTTTATTAGATACATCATCGTAATATTAAATGTTTGAATATAACACCATTACAAGATATCTGTAAACCATTGCTGTATGTGTTTTATTAGATACAACATCGTAGTATTATATGCTTGAATATAACACCATTACAAGATATC
>NW_013702728.1:0-546 GCF_000517525.1 Limulus polyphemus | reverse complement strand
GCGCGAACACACACACACACACACACAGAGTAGATAAATGACATCACCGTTTTAAAATAAAATTTGAAGTAGGTTAAGGTAACAAGAAAGACAAAAAAAAAAGAACAAAAAACATTCAACTGACAGCCCCTCACACACGTAATCTTTAGTTGCAGTGCATAATATGATTTCCAATTACAGCAACTATATACGATAATAATTACTTGCAATTCGGCGTACAAGACGAATGGCTTATATCGTTTCTCTTACGATAATTCTGTCCAAGGGCGACACAACACAGAGACAGACGGATAATTTTGTTTTCATTTGATATACACATTTACGAGTATGAAAGATTGATATACAGATTGGAGGTCAGACCACCAATAAACTTGTATTCTTGTTATAATAGTAGCATAAAAAAATTCAACACGGAATTTGGCTTTAAGTTCGTGTACAGACATTGAAAGCGATGGTGATTGCATATTTAAGCTGAATAACACATTTCTTTAAGAAATATTTTTAAAAAGCATACATACCATTGTGCACTGGACAACAGAAGGCCAC
>NW_013702727.1:0-546 GCF_000517525.1 Limulus polyphemus | reverse complement strand
GTAGACCTAGAGAGCAAATGTCACAATTTTCATACTAGGGGGAAATTGAGGATTTTTAAAAATATTGCGTTATAAAATTAAGAACTTAAAACCTATATAATATTAAAATGTGGATTATTATTTAAGTTTTGATGCCAAGTTGATATGTATGCCATGACAATAAAGTAGTTTAATTAGATTTTTAATATAACTCAGTAAAACCTTATGACATGAGCAGAAAGTGATGCTCGTATGGAAAGAGTTAATTTGTCCATTGAATATTCAAAATCAGAGGCATGTAAAAATAGCATTTCAGCTTTTGCCTTCCACGTGTCACTACTCAAGAAGCCTTTCATTTAATACCAGAATTCATCAGTTGGACTGTACAATGAAAGACAAAAGATTCTCTGAAAAATTATTTATATGTGGGTCTTACTTCTGCAATCACCTCCAAAACCCAGGACACATTTTATATCCTACATTATAGCCTGTACCCTGAGGATCCTTTTAATTTATGCAACTTCTTTAGTGTAATTTGTTTGGGTTTTTTTTTTTTTTTGTTTCTAT
>NW_013702726.1:0-546 GCF_000517525.1 Limulus polyphemus | reverse complement strand
GAGAGAGATATTGTAACAAACTATGATGGTCCCAGATTGAAGGAAGTTAAAAATATAAAGAACTTTTGCCATCAGAGTAAAAACAGGGAGGTTGAGTTCCTGACTCATTAATAATTCATATCAGTTTCAGACATTGTATGACAAGCACGCAAGCATTGATTTAATATCAATCTAAATGTGTGTAATTTATCCAATGAAAGTTTCAAACATTCTATACAGGTGTTTTATTCTTAGTTACGAGGTCATGCCGAAATAGATCTTCAACTTACTATATTAAAGCATGATCTCATACTCTTAAACCCTGGTTGTAGGTCGATATTGAAACATTCGTTTCGTCACACATGACTGTTTTAATTCCTCTAAGTTATTATTATTATTTTTTGGAGAGTAGACAAGAATATTGTTGATGTTAGTTAACTAGCTGTGTATTAGTAAAACATAAATTTAAGTAGAAAACTTTGAGATATCTGTGGAACATAGAAATATATCTATAATAATAAAAGGGCGTGTCTATGGGTCTGTGTGTGAGAGAGGGAGAGAGCGCCA
>NW_013702725.1:0-546 GCF_000517525.1 Limulus polyphemus | reverse complement strand
TAACAACAACTTAAGTATACTAACAATGAAGAAATAATTCACCATCGATTTTAACAACAACTTAAGTATACTAACAATGAAGAAATAATTCACCATTGATTTTAACAACTTAAGTATTCTAACATAAAGAAATAATTCACCATTGATTTTTAACAACAACTTAAGTATACTAACAATAAAGAAATAATTCACCATTGATTTTAACAACAACTTAAGTATACTAACAATGAAGAAATAATTCACCATTAATTTTAACAACAGCTTAAGTATAGTAACAATGAAGAAATAATTCATCATTAATTTTAACAACAACTTAAGTATAATAACATTGAAGAAATAATTCACTGTTGGCTGTAACAACAACATAAGCATACTAACAATGAAGAATAATTCACTATTAATTTTAACAACAGCTTAAGTATAGTAACAATGAAGAAATAATTCACCGTTGTCTTTAACAACAACTTAAGTATAGTAACAATGAAGAAATAATTCACTGTTGGCTGTAACAACAACATAAGTATACTAACAATGAAGAAATAAATC
>NW_013702724.1:0-546 GCF_000517525.1 Limulus polyphemus | reverse complement strand
TGTTAGGATAGGGGTAGGACCTTTGAGGGATAATAAAGGAAGGTTTGTACCTGATGGTTATGAAATGGTGGGTTATTAACTAATGAACGTTTATGTAGTATTCCTCATCTTGAACAGTTGATAGACAGAAACAAGATCAAACAAGATAAATGCATTAATTCTGAGCTTGTTAAAAAAAAAATTTGAAAGTTTAAAGAAGGATAAGACTCCTGGCCAATTAATATTTTTACAAGGGTTTGAAGAAGGTTAAGGATTGGATATGTGAGCCACTTATTACTGTTTTTTTTCTACGTCCTTGAATAGTGGACAAGTGCCAAAGCATTGTAAGTTGGTTAATGTTATGGCTCTTTTCAAGGAAGGTAATAAAAATTGTCCCAGTAATTATAAACCCATCTTACATCAATTGTGGGAAAAGTTTTAGAAAGTCTAATAAAAGATGCTTTACAAATTCATTTAATAAAGCTTAGAATTTTATTGGATAGTCAACACGGTTTCACTAAGGGAAAATCAGGCCTTACAAAGCTTTGAAAAGGTTACTGCTTGTGT
>NW_013702723.1:0-546 GCF_000517525.1 Limulus polyphemus | reverse complement strand
ACGAGTGAAACATGGATTAACTCTTCTCACGACTGAGCATGGATTAACATATAGAAACATAGAGTTACTCCTTGATAATTTTGTTTCATTGATAATCGGATTAATGTTAAGCGTCAGTTATAAGATGATTTTATTATGTTCGAAATGGGGTCCTAGAACTGGGAGTGATAAGAAACAAAAAATCGTTATGTGAGCCTGAATGTGAGTTAAATAACCTTTTTAAAGCTTTGACGTCATAGCTGTTACATACGTGAATTTCAGAGTGGCAGGTAAAGGATATTAAAGTAACTTCTGTTCTTTGAAGAGCTAAGATCGTGTTCCAAGACGGTCAAGGATATAATATCAGTATCTTTAATTAAAGTGGGTGCGACTCACGTCAGAATATTTCCTCTCAATAACCTAAAAATGATAACATATTACTCAGTTAGAAGCCTGGATATTTAATTGAAACTTCAAACAATTTGTATTATTGTAGGCTATGTCATATAAAACCGGTACAACAGTATTTTCGAATTATTGTAGGCTATGCTATATAAAAACCGGTAC
>NW_013702722.1:0-546 GCF_000517525.1 Limulus polyphemus | reverse complement strand
TTCTTATATATATATATATATATATATATATATAGATGTATATATATATATAGATGTATATATATATATATAGATGTATCTGTCTTTGAAAATTTAAAAGAAAAGGGATGGAAATCAAGGGCTATATGGGGTATGGAAAAATTTTTGTCCGATTGAACTTCTCAGTTGCAGTTGTCACAGCACGTTTTCCACATGCAAGTTTTACTTTGCAGTGGCCAAACATGGAACTAAGGGTTCATGTTTCACTTACTGTAGCTCAGAAACGCGCTCCGTACTTTTCGGCAATGGGCGCGTTATAAGAGTAACGGTAAAATTTCAATATCTGATTAAATTATCCCATGCTGGTGGTGGATGCTGTTGACTAACCGCTATCCCTTTCAGCTCTGAGTACAAAATTGGGAAACCCAGCACAGAAAGACCTTTGTAGCTTTCCACGAATTTTAGTAACAAAGAAAGTTATTACTTTGCAAACTATGGGTTGTGTAAAACGGAAAAACGATGCCTCTAAAACAGCGGTCGGCAACCTTTTTTGATCGCGTATCAATT
>NW_013702721.1:0-546 GCF_000517525.1 Limulus polyphemus | reverse complement strand
AAACATTCTTATTCATTATTGTGGAATTAGTATAATCTTTTAAAAACATTTTTACACATTATTCTGGATCTTGGGTAGTGTAAAACATTTTATTTATTATTGTAGACTTAGGACAGTTTTAAACATTCTTACTCATTATTGTGGATTCAGGATAGCTTAAAACATTCTTAGTTATTATTCTTGATTTAGAGTGGTGTAAAACATTCTTACATATTTTTGTGAATTTAGGATAGTGTAAAACATTTTTATTTACTACTGTGGATTTAGGATAGTGTAAAACATTCAAACTTATTTTTGTAGTTTTAAGATAGTGTAAAATATTGTTACTTATTATTGTGGATTTAGAATAGTGTAAAATATTGTTACTTATTATTGTGGATTTAGAATAGTATAAAACATTCTTACTAATTATTGTGGATTTAAGATAGTGTAAAACATTCTTACTTATTATTGTGGATTTAGGATAGTGTAACACATTCTTACTAATTATTGTGGATTTAGGATAGTATAACACATTTTTACTAATTATTGTGGATTTAGGATAGT
>NW_013702720.1:0-546 GCF_000517525.1 Limulus polyphemus | reverse complement strand
CTGTACAAGGGACAACGGATGTATAGTTTGGACTAGAACTAGGATAACACTGTACAAAGGACAACGGATGTATAGTTTTGGACTAGACTAGGTAACCCTGTACAAAGGACAACGGATGTATAGTTTGGATTAGAACTAGGTAACACTGTACAAAGGACAACGGATGTATAGTTTGGACTAGAACTAGGTAACCCTGTACAAAGGACAATGGATGTATAGTTTGGACTAGAGCTAGGTAACCTTGTACAAAGGACAACGGATGTGTAGTTTGGACTAGAACTAGGTAACCCTGTACAAAGGACAACAGATGTATAGTAGGACTAGAACTAGGTAACACTGTACAAAGGACAACGGATGTATAGTTTGGACTAGAGCTAGGTAACCCTGTACAAAGGACAACGGATGTATAGTTTGGACTAGAGCTAGGTAACCCTGTGCAAAGGACAACGGATGTATAGTTTGGACTAGAACTAGGTAACCCTGTACAAAGGACAACGGATGTATAGTTTGGACTAGAACTAGGTAACCCTGTGCAAAGGACAACGG
>NW_013702719.1:0-546 GCF_000517525.1 Limulus polyphemus | reverse complement strand
TTTTGTTCCTCCATTTATAGCTTAATGAGGTTGAGGTCATTTAATATAGATATCACAATACCTTATCACTCCTTGTTTTGTCCCTCCATTTATAGCTCAATGAGGTTAAGGTCATTTAGTATAGATATCACAATACCTTATCACTCCTTGTTTTGTTCCTCCATTTATAGCTCAATGAGGTTGAGGTCATTTAATATAGATATCACAATACCTTATCACTCCTTGTTTTGTTCCTCCATTTATAGCTCAATGAGGTTAAGGTCATTTAATATAGATATCACAATACCTTATCACTCCTTGTTTTGTTCCTCCATTTATAGCTCAATGAGGTTAAGGTCATTTAATATAGATATCACAATACCTTATCACTCCTTGTCTTGTTCCTCCATTTATATCTCAATGAGTTTGAGGTCATTTAATATAGATATCACAATACCTTATCACTCCTCGTTTTGTTCCTCCATTTATAGCTCAATGAGGTTAAGGTCATTTAATATAGATATCACAATACCTTATCACTCCTTGTTTTGTTCCTCCATTTATAGC
>NW_013702718.1:0-546 GCF_000517525.1 Limulus polyphemus | reverse complement strand
CTTAAGACATCACAGAATAAAGGTTGGTATTACCAAGATATACTAAGACATCACAGAATAAAGGTTTGTATTACCAAGATATACTACGACATCACAGAATAAAGGTTTGTATTACCAAGATATACTGAGACATCACAGAATAAAGGTTTATATTACCAAGATATACTAAGACATCACAGAATAAAGGTTGGTATTACCAAGATATACTAAGACATCACAGAATAAAGGTTGGTATTACCAAGATATACTAAGACATCACAGAATAAAGGTTTGTATTACCAAGATATACTACGACATCACAGAATAAAGGTTTGTATTACCTGGAAATACTAAGACATCACAGAATAAAGGTTTGTATTACCAAGATATACTGAGACATCACAGAATAAAGGTTTGTATTAATAAGATATACTGAGACATCACAGAATAAAGGTTTGTATTACTAAGATATACTAAAACATCACAGAATAAAGGTTGGTATTACCAAGATATGCTGAGACATCACAGAATAAAGGTTTGTATTACCAAGATATACTGAGACATCAC
>NW_013702717.1:0-546 GCF_000517525.1 Limulus polyphemus | reverse complement strand
CTCAGAAAGGCCCGGATGTAGATTTTATTATTCTTAAAACAAGAGAAGGCGTCAGAAAGGCCCGGATGTAGATGTTGCTTCACTCAGGACAAGAACAGACGTCAGGAAGGCCCGGGTGTAGATTTTGTTTTATGAATACACCCCCAGTATTGAATCCCTAACTGGAAAACCCTTTTTTCCTTTTGAAAGTGCAGGAAGATATGCGACTATGTCAAAAACATATCGTTTCGACAGAACTTAAGTGAAAGAATAATAGGTCAATGATAGATTCCTGCACATTCATATAGGTAAGTAAATACAATGATAGATTCCTGCACATTCATATAGGTAAGTAAATACAATGATAGATTCCTGCACATTCATATAGGTAAGTAAATACAATGATAGATTCCTGCACATTCATATAGGTAAGTAAATACAATGATAGATTCCTGCACATTCATATAGGTAAATAAATACAATGATAGATTCCTGCACATTCATATAGGTAAATAAATACAATGACAGATTCCTGCACATTCATATAGGTAAGCAAATACAATGACA
>NW_013702716.1:0-546 GCF_000517525.1 Limulus polyphemus | reverse complement strand
TGTAAGAAGTTGTTAGTAACTTTTGTGAAACTCATTCCACTCTTTTACTTGGTTCTAACTCTTGAAAAGCTAACTTAGTTAATTATTATTAGTTCATAACTCTTCACGTGGAGCCATATTGTGTAGAATGTTACACCTGTAACCATTAGTTACATAAAAAGACTGTTTTCACCTCTTTATTAAATCGTCAAGTAACTTTACCCAGCAGGTTTCATTTCATGTGTGATTTCCCGACATGCGTGTTTAGGAGAGAGAGATACCATAGAAACAAACCAGTGGAACTACTTATGTAGTTATACATAAATTTAAAATATCAGAAATATTAATAGAATTTAGTTTATCTCACCGAGATAAAAATTAATTCACTTTTTCCGTCATTAAAAAAAAGATACAATATTCTTCAATTTTAATTAAAGTTAAAGCAAAGCTGGAGCTATCGTTAATTTTTATAGTTTATTGTGTCGGGCATTGCTTTCTAACTTTTTTTATTTTTGTAGTTTGTTGTGTCGGGCGTTACTTTCTAACTTTTTTTATTTTGTAGTTTAT
>NW_013702715.1:0-546 GCF_000517525.1 Limulus polyphemus | reverse complement strand
CGGTTCATGCTCAAATCAATCAGTTATGCGAGACCTTTGAATCACTATAACATAAATCAGCACTCAGAGAATTATTCTCAGGAACTCAGTCACAAATAACAACATAGTTATTTGAAGTAACAAGATAAACTACAAAATGAATAAAGCAGTTTCATTCCCTTATGTCTTAGTAACTTCGTGTATGAAAAAGTATCTCATGTTTCTGTGTGGGTACACTGAAGTTTGTGACAGTTTGTTCTCTACCAAAGTTAACTTGCTACAAGTATTATCACATCACTAGAAAGTACACTAAATGCCTCTCATAACTAATAGATAAAATATTCTAAAAGTGTTTTGCTTTAAATTATAAGAAGAATGTCAGTCTGCTAATTGGTGAGCCAAAATGTTTATAGAATCATAACTACAAAATTCATGCAATTTCAATATAAACTAAGGCCACGAACAACTACTCTTAGAGAGTTAAAACTAATCTCAAAACAAAAAATATACTTGGTAGCCAAAATATGTCATGTTTTCCTACATTGGAATATTGACAGAAAAAAGGTT
>NW_013702714.1:0-546 GCF_000517525.1 Limulus polyphemus | reverse complement strand
CAAGTGATAGACTAGAGGGCAAACAGTCAACATCACCCTCAAGTGATAGACTAGAGGGAAAACAGTCAACATCACCCTCAAGTGATAGACTAGAGGGAAAACAGTCAACATCACCAATTCTTGGGCTACTCTTTACCAACTAATAGTGGGATGGACTGTCACATTATAGTTGCCCCAAATATAATAGCTGAAAGGGGTAGCATTAACGGCGACGGGTATTGATCACGCGAGCCGAAAATTGAGAGTTTAGTGCCCTAACCACCAGTAATAGATAAAGCTGTACTTTCGAATGTGTAAAAAATCGCCGTTTTATTCTTTTTATCTACATATACAGGATTTTTTATGAAAATAAATTCATCTGTGTACTGCTGCTTTGCAAAAGGGGATTGAAGATAAGTCTCTAAATGTAAAGAAGACTTCCCAAATTGTATTAAATATTAGGTCGTCAAGAAATTAATGTCGCTTTTTTCAGATAAAAAAACCCGAACAATTTATATATCAAAACAAAATATTTGTTAAATGAAATAGTCTCCATTCTTATCGATG
>NW_013702713.1:0-546 GCF_000517525.1 Limulus polyphemus | reverse complement strand
CTGAAGCATGATTACTAATAAGTATCTGAATCTTGTTTACTAATGTGTATCTGAAGCTTGGTTACTGGTATGTATCTGAAGCATGGTTACTGAAGTGTATGGTTACTGAGTTGTAGCTGAAACATGGTTATTGATCTATATCTGAAACATGGTTAATATTATGTATCTGAAGCATGATTACTGATATGTAGCTGAGGCAGGGTTTGTGATATGTATCTGAATCAAGGTTACTGATATGTATTTTAAGCATTGTTACTAATATATATGGTTACTGATATGTATCTCATGCATGATTACTCATATGTATCTGAAGCAAGGTTACTAACATGTATCTGAAGCATGGTTACTAATATATAATTGAAGCATGGTTGCTGATATGTATATGAAGCCTGATTACTGATATATATCCTTACTGATATGTATCTGAAGCATGGTTACTATTATTTAGCTGAAGCATGATTACTAATGTGTAGTTGAAACAGGATTACTAATATGTATCTGAAATCTAGGATACTGATATGTATCTTAAGCATTGCTACTAATATA
>NW_013702712.1:0-546 GCF_000517525.1 Limulus polyphemus | reverse complement strand
GAGTAGGTATATTCCAGAATAAATACAGTTGAGTAGGTATATTCCAGGAATAAATACACGAACAGCGAAACACTGGTACAAAGGAAAGTGTAGAAGTAAGTAAAGAGTTCAACTGTGGGTATGTTTATCCCTAAATCTTATAAAGGTTCAAAAATCCTTGCTCCGAGATTCTGAATGGTTAGAAAAAGGAGTACTAAACACGTTTTAGAGATTATGAATGACATTAATTTTTACTAATGTTAAAAATCCAAATTATTTATTTTAATAGAACACGTTTTAATACAGGTATATTTTTGTTTTTCTAATTTATTTTAACTAAACAAACAGTTATATTTAGTTTTTCTGAAATCGCCTCAAATGGTTCCGAGGTAAGGTTGAGAGCTTGTAACGCTAAAAATACGTGTTCGATACCAGTAGTTGGCATAACGAATATGGCACATTGTGTTGTAATTTATAAAATATTATATCTTAACTAGATGAACAGGAAGTTTTGTAATACTGTATTTTAAAGGGTGGTTAGGGTACTCGACTCGCAATCTGAGGGTC
>NW_013702711.1:0-546 GCF_000517525.1 Limulus polyphemus | reverse complement strand
AGGCAGAAATCTTAAGAAGGTAACAAAATTATATATCGTTCCAGTGTGACGTCATGACATCACGTGATCTTGTTTTCTTCTATTGTCTGCTATATTGGACGGTAGCGCGCATATATTCTAGGCAGTTAAAAAAATACCTCCCTCTGATCCACAAGGAAACTGAGATGTACTAGAGGTAAGGTACACGTGAAACTAATAGAACAGAGGTTATTGACAAAAAAGATATTTTTCAAGCATCGTAAGGAGTTTATTATTTTTTTATAGGGGTGGGTGGGTGTGGAAGAGACTATGGATTGCTTCTGTTGCACATTGAATAAAATGTTAAAGGTATAAGGAGCAAAAAGACCATCTTTTATTGCTATTCAACTGGTTCTATAAATAATTATTGATATTTAATAACATACCACAATTATTTATTGCATTGTAAAGACCTACAAGTCCTTGTGTGACTTCCATTTTGAAGGTGAAAATTTTTTATTCCCTCAAATAACTCGCAGCAAGCAACGTGTGGAATCAGGACTATCTTTACGTAGTTGTTGACAGTCT
>NW_013702710.1:0-546 GCF_000517525.1 Limulus polyphemus | reverse complement strand
TTATTTGTATTTATTTCATGTTCCAGGAAACTTTCCATGTTTATATTTATTTCATGTTCCAGGAAACTTCCATGTTTATATTTATTTCATGTTCCATGAAACTTCCATGTTTATATTTATTTCATGTTCCATGAAACTTCCTTGTTTATATATATTTCATGTTCCAGGAAACTTCCTTGTTTATATATATTTCCCAAGGAAGTTTCCTGGAACATTTTATATATATTTCATGTTCCAGGAAACTTCCATGTTTATATTTATTTCATGTTCCAGGAAACTTCCATGTTTATATTTATTTCATGTTCCAGGAAATTTCCTTGTTTATATACATTTCATGTTCCAGGAAATTTCCTTGTTTATATACATTTCATGTTCCAGGAAACTTCCATGTTTATACTTATTTCATGTTCCAGGAAACTTTCATGTTTATATTTATTTCATGTTCCAGGAAATTTCCTTGTTTATATACATTTCATGTTCCAGGAAACTTCCATGTTTATACTTATTTCATGTTCCATGAAACTTCCATGTTTATATTTATTTCAT
>NW_013702709.1:0-546 GCF_000517525.1 Limulus polyphemus | reverse complement strand
TCTTACTGTACGACATTATTGACTTTCTTTTCACATTCAACGAAGATTGTGTCAAACTGCATATTAAAAGTGGAACGACACTTCTGGCTGATGTAGTTTACGTGTACCAGTACCTTAGAAACAACGAACCTGTCTGTGTTATATAAAATTGATGTAGTTTACATGTACCAGTACCTTAGAAAAAATGGAACTGTCCGTGTTATATAAAGTTTCTGTAGTTTACGTGTACCAGTACCACAGAAACAACGAAACTGTCTGTTTTATGTAAAACTGATGTAGCTGTCCGTGTTATATAAAGTTTATGTAGCTTACGTGTTCCAGTACCTTAGAAACAATGAAACTGTCTGTGTTATATAAAGTTTATGTAGCTTTACGTGTTCCAGTACCTTAGAAACAATGAAACTGTCTGTGTTATATAAAATTGATGTAGTTTACGTGTACCAGTACCTCAGAAACAACTAACCTGTCCGTGTTATATAAAACTGATGTAGCTTACGTGTACCAGTACCTTAGAAAGAACGAAACTCTCTGTGTTATATAAAGTGT
>NW_013702708.1:0-546 GCF_000517525.1 Limulus polyphemus | reverse complement strand
GCCATCACCTGGAAATCCCAGTAAGAAGTATTTATTGACGAAGTTTAAAGTAGTGGTAGTTTCATCACCTGGTAATCTAAGTTAGAAGTATTTCGTGGCTGGGTACATAGTATTGGTGGTGCCATCACTTGGTAATCCCAGTAAGATGTATTTATTGACTGAGTAGTAAGTAGTGGTAGTTCCATCACCTGGTAATTCTAGTTAGAAGTATTTATTGACTGAGTAGAATCACCTGATTATCATCACCTGATAATCTCAGTTAGAAGTATTTATTGACTAAGTACAAAGTAATGGTGGTGTTATCATCTGGTAATCCCAGTTAGAAGTATTTATTGACTGAATACAAAGTAATGGTGGTGTTTTACCTGGTAATCCCAGTAAAAAGTATTTATTGACTGAGTACAAAGTAATGGTGATGTTATCACCTGGTAATCCCAGTTAGAAGTATTTGTTGACTAAGTACAAAGTAATGGTGGTGTTATTACCTGGTAATCCCAGTTAGAAAAAATTATTGACTGAGTACAAAGTAATGGTGGTGTCATCACC
>NW_013702707.1:0-546 GCF_000517525.1 Limulus polyphemus | reverse complement strand
CAACAAATACTGTCAGTAGAATATTCAGGTTTATTAACAAAATAACAAACAAATACTGGCGGTAGAATAATGAGATTAATTAACTAAATAACAACCAAATACTGGCGGTAGAATATTCAGTGTTTATTAATTAAATTACAACCAAATACTGTCAGTAGAATATTCAGGTTTATTAACTAAATAACAACCAAATACTGGCGGTAGAATAATGAGCTTTATTAAGAAAATAATAAACAAATACTGTCAGTAGAATATTCAGTGTTTATTAACTAAATAACAACCAAATACTGGCGGTAGAATATTCAGTGTTTATTAACTAAATAACAAACAAATACTGTCAGTAGAATATTCAGTGTTTATTAACAAAATAACAACCAAATACTGTCGGTAGAATATTCAGTGTTTATTAACAAAATAACAACCAAATACTGTCGTTAGAATATTCAGTGTTTATTAACAAAATAACAACCAAATACTGTCGGTAGAATTTTCAGTGTTTATTAACAAAAATAACAAACAAATACTGTCAGTAAAATATTCAGGTTT
>NW_013702706.1:0-546 GCF_000517525.1 Limulus polyphemus | reverse complement strand
AAAGATAGAGACACAGTACTGTGATCTCACCCTTCTCCACACACATTAACTCACACAAAGAAAGATAGAGACAGAGTACTGTGATCTCACCCTTCTCTCCACACACATGAACTCACACAAAGAAAGATAGAGACAGAGTACTGTGATCTCACCCTTCTCTCCACACACATGAACTCACACAAAGAAAGATAGAGACAGAGTACTGTGATCTCAACCCTTCTCTCCACACACATGAACTCACACAAAGAAAGATAGAGACAGAGTACTGTGATCTCAACCTTCTCTCCACACACATGAACTCACACAAATAAAGACAGGACAAACAACATTTGATGCTATTTCTTCACGTCTACAGTTATTGAAAAACGTTTTAAGTTTCAGCAAAACCAAGTTGGAACTTGGCCAAAATACCACATTAACTTAGACCTTTTAATATGATGCTTTCAACCACGTGTTGTTGTCATTAGATTATTGCGTTTAGTGTGGCCTTACATTTGGCCGTGTACGTGGTTGTTTGTCCAACACCAATTTTACTTACGTTATTGA
>NW_013702705.1:0-546 GCF_000517525.1 Limulus polyphemus | reverse complement strand
CCACTAAAATATTGTACGTTGTTCTAGTTGTATCACTACAATATTGTACGTTGCTCCAGTTGTATCACTAAAATATTGTACGTTGCTATAGTTACATCACTAAAGTATTATTCTTTGTTATAGTTACATCACTAAAGTATTGTAATCTTGTCTTCACATAACAGATACTAAAACCATTCTTATTTTAAAGATTTCAGCTTTTTTTCTAACTTAATTCAATTCTATTACTATTAAAAAGCTGAGGTACCCGTCGTTTGTCCGGATTAGGGGGGGTATGCCCAAAATAGCACAAAAATCCTAACTTTTGCACACTTTATTTATAACATAACATATTGTTATACTATTCATTATTACCTCACCAAAATGTTGATATAAAGGTTTGAGACTTCACTATGTATAGTAATACCTTAACATATTGGTATTTATGTCCAAACCGCTTTACCATGGACGTCACACGTTGTTTCTAGATAAACCTAGTAGAAAATTGTCAGCTCTCACACCACTTTACCATGGACGTCACACGTTGTTTCTAGATAAACCTAGTAG
>NW_013702704.1:0-546 GCF_000517525.1 Limulus polyphemus | reverse complement strand
GATTATCATATATTTGTTTTATATCATACTTGGTTATCATGTATTTGTTTTATATCATACTTGGTTATCATGTATTTGTTTTATACCATATTTGGTTATGAGGTATTTGTTTTATATCATACTTGATTATCATGTATTTATTTCATATCATATTTGGTTATCATATATTCGTTTTATATCATACTTGATTATCATGTATTTATTTCATATCATACTTGATTATCATGTATTTGTTTTATGTCATATTTGGTTATTATGTATTTGTTTTATATCATACTTGATTATCAAGTATTTATTTTGCTTCTGAACAAGCTCTTCACTTTTGCAGGAAAAGTTTTATGTAAGTTTCGATATTTCATTAGATCACTATTAGTAACATAGATCGGGTTATTTATTTATTTTCAAAAATAGATTAAATGTATTTTGTATATGTTGTATACACACACACATTACCTCTGAACCACCGTAGAGCCATTTTTAGGGCATAGGGAATCGTACAAAAGTACAAGAAAGAATCGAAGCTGGCTTGCAGTGACAGTACATATG
>NW_013702703.1:0-546 GCF_000517525.1 Limulus polyphemus | reverse complement strand
TATATATATATATATATATATAGCAGTAGCATAATTTTTTTTGTTATAACACTATTAGTTTTTACTCTTAAATAAGAAAATTAGGCACGGTCTTTTCTTATAAACCCTCTGACTGCCAATGATCGTAATTTTCGTTCGATTCATTATCATTATTAAAGCTACAACTTGCTGGAACCCGGTGACACAAGACCATCAGAATTATTTTCTTGATAATGTAAGATTGATAAAATGCCACAAGGAGGCAGGGCAGTTCCGTTTTACCGTCAAATTAATAAATCATTTCTAAATTTAGTTCTGGTGCGTTCCATAGCTATTTCAATCTCGTCTATTAAAGTAAACCTATATTAATATATTTAGTTTTTGGCAAAGGCTTGATCTTAAAGTTTATTATAAATCTCAATTAACGACAAAAAAGTTATGTAAAAAAATCTAAAGGATTTGTGATGACTTAACTTTCATATTTTACATAATTTGTCGTTCAAGTTTACATTTGCGTATTTGATTAATGCCGTTATAATAAAAAAAACAACTTTTTTTATAAGTTTC
>NW_013702702.1:0-547 GCF_000517525.1 Limulus polyphemus | reverse complement strand
AAGACGTCCCACAAATGTAGAAACGTTACTTATGCCAGTGTTACTTTAGAAGACACACTACAGATAAAGAAACGTTAGCTATACCAGTTTTAATTTAGAAGACGCCCCACAAATGTAGAAACGTTAGTTATACCAGTAAAATTTTAGAAGACGCTTTACAGATGTAGAAACGTTAGTTATACCAGTGTTACTTTAAAAGACGCCCCACAAATGTAGAAACGTTAGTTGTACCTGTGTTACTTTAGAAGATGCCGTACAGATGTAGAAACGTTAGTTCTATCTGTGTTACTTTAGAACACACCCTACAAATGTAGAAACATTAGTTATACCAGTGTTAATTTAGAAGACGCCCCACAAATGTAGAAACGTTACTTATGCCAGTGTTACTTTAGAAGACACTCTACAGATGTAGAAACGTTAGCTATACCAGTTTTACTTTAGAAGACGCCCCACAAATGTAGAAACGTTAGTTATACCAGTGAAATTTTAGAAGACGCTTTACAGATGTAGAAACATTAGTTATACCAGTGTTTCTTTCGAAGACGCC
>NW_013702701.1:0-547 GCF_000517525.1 Limulus polyphemus | reverse complement strand
CCCACCACCAACACTTGTCTGGTGAATAGTGGCTAGAGGGAAGACAGCTAACAGCACCCACCACCAACACTTGTCTGAGTGAATAGTGGCTAGAGGGAAGACAGCTAAAGCACCCACCACCAACACCTGTCTGAGTGAATAGTGGCTAGATGCTGTTAGCTGTCTTCCCCTCACCACCAACACCTGTCTGAGTGAATAATGACTAGAGGGAAGACAGCTAACAGCACTCACCATCAACACCTGTCTGAGTGAATAGTGGCTAGGAGGAAGACAGCTAACAGCACTCACCATCAACACCTGTCTGAGTGAATAGTGGCTAGGGGAAGACAGCTAACAGCACCCACCACCAACATTTGTCTGAGTGATTAGTGGCTAGGGGAAGACAGCTAACAGTACCCACCACCAACACTTGTCTGAGTGAATAGTGGCTAGGGGGAAGACAGCTAACAGTACCGACCACCAACATTTGTCCGAGTGAATAGTGGCTAGAGGGAAGACAGCTAACAGCACCCACCACCAACACTTGTCTGAGTGAATAGTGACTAGA
>NW_013702700.1:0-547 GCF_000517525.1 Limulus polyphemus | reverse complement strand
TATATTATAGTATAACAAACTAATGTGTCAAGCTATATAAATGTTATAGTATAACAAACTAATGTGTAAAGCTATATCAATGTTACAGTATAACAAACTAATGTGTCAAGCTATATCAATGTTACAGTATAACAAACTAATATGTCAAGCTATATCAATGTTACAGTATAACAAACTAATGTGTCAAGCTATATCAATGTTACAGTATAACAAACTAATATGTCAAGCTATATCAATGTTACAGTATAACAAACTAATATGTCAAGCTATATCAATGTTACAGTATAACAAACTAATGTGTCAAGCTATATCAATGTTACAGTATAACAAACTAATATGTCAAGCTATATCAATGTTACAGTATAACAAACTAATATGTCAAGCTATATCAATGTTACAGTATAAGAAACTAATGTGCAAGCTATATCAATGTTACAGTATAACAAACTAATATGTCAAGCTATATCAATGTTATAGTATAACAAACTAATATGTCAAGCTATATCAATGTTACAGTATAACAAACTAATGTGCAAGCTATATCAAT
>NW_013702699.1:0-547 GCF_000517525.1 Limulus polyphemus | reverse complement strand
GTTCGGGTTTTTCATCTAAAAAAAGCGACACTAATTTCTTGACGACCTAATACTATAAACTGCAGATACTATTGATTGGTTAACTTTGAAATACGCTAGTAATGATGATGTACACAGATCAACAAAAAATCACCTTCCTTTTTTTGGCACCGATAATTTTTAAATAGGAAGTTAAGATCAGTTGTTGTTAGGTAAATACTGTAACTTTTGTAACATAAAGTACACATTATATGTTGCTTTTATTTCATTATGTTTTACAAAAGAAAGTAATTACGTTACTTATTTTAATTAAATTTAGATTTATGTGGAAGTACACAAGATGTATATTAATATAAAATTGTTACACATAAAACATTGCGTTATTTTTCAAGAATTAAGACTGTTTTTGTTCTATTTCGTTCCCATGGTAAATATAGTGGTAAAATTGTTATCGATTCTATTAAAACATTATTGACAACTTGTTTCACAAATTAAAACTTAAATCGCACAATTTACATAAGTGTTCGTGAAAAAAAGGTGAAATTTGATGTATTGTAGAACATGAAAA
>NW_013702698.1:0-547 GCF_000517525.1 Limulus polyphemus | reverse complement strand
GTGGAAAGATTATAAATAAATAGGATTGATGGATGAATAGATAGAAAGATAGAAATAGAGATGGATAGATAAGTGGAAAGATTATAAATAAATAGATTGATGGATGAATAGATAGAAAGATAGAAATAGAGATGGATAGATAAGTGGAAAGATTATAAATAAATAGATTGATGGATGAATAGATAGAAAGATAGAAATAGAGATGTATAGATAAGTGGAAAGATTATAAATAAATAGATAGATAAATGGATAGAAAGATAGAAACATGTGTTTTTGTTATTTACTATAACAAATAACAAACTTTCAGCTACACCACTGACTGCTTAAATCTGAAAGCAGTGATTCTATTTAAAATAAGTCACGCATGCCCCAATAGAACCTGATCTCTTTCATTGCCATGAGCATCACCTATATGTCCCCCTCTAGAATATTGCCACAGTGGGACATATATATATGTCCCTCTCTAGAACACTACCTCAGTGAAACATATATGTACCCCTCTAGATCACTACCACAGTGAGATATATATGTCCCCCTCTGGATCACT
>NW_013702697.1:0-547 GCF_000517525.1 Limulus polyphemus | reverse complement strand
TCAGTATAAATCATATCATCAATATAAATCATATCATCAGTATAAATCATATCATCAATATAAATCATATCATCAGTATAAATCATATCATCAATATAAATCATATCATCAGTATAAATCATATCATCAATATAAATCATATCATCAGTATAAATCATATCATCAATATAAATCATATCATTACTTCCATTTCTTGCTTAGGCTATTAAAATGTATAATCGAAAACCGACATGGTTGTACATCAACCATAGAATTCCGGTGTCACGTTTTTTATTTCGTATTATTTAGTTTTACATGTTGCATCATTACTTTAAATTGGTTCAAAAGTTGTTCTAGGAATGTTTTTTTTATATCCGTTTATTTTTGAAATTCTTTTATTCATAAATGGAGGAAATAAAAGTTGTGTTTGTAAATGTGAAATCGAATTTAATAAAAATAATAAAGTCATAAATGGTTGTAAGTCTCAGTATAAAAAATGAGTTAGTGATTATTATAACGAACTAAATATGAAAAAAGATGAATGCGAATGTGGTGATGAAATTGTTCA
>NW_013702696.1:0-547 GCF_000517525.1 Limulus polyphemus | reverse complement strand
ATATTAATACACATATTACAAAAGCATGATGTGGGAGAATGTTTTTTTTTTCCTTTCACAATACAACTTATGGTACAGATCTTAAAATGGATGTTGAAAAATCAAATGTTTAAACTTCTGTTTTATGATTATTTGGCATGACTAAAATGCTATGGCATACTTAGCTTACGAGATGCAAATACTTTAAAATGTATAGTTAAACTTGAATTATAAAACTTCTAAAGAACCAGAAAACTGTGTTTGGTAAAATATAGGGAACTTTAAACCTTTTATTTCATATTTATCTAAATAAACAAATACTGACATATTACACAACTTCTGAATAAGTTTTTTTCAAATATGGAGACATTGCGTTTATGTTTAGAAGCAAAATAGTATTAGTTTAGAGAAAGATATTTAAACAATTTCTTGTTCTTTTTATATAACAAACAACATGACACAAATTACAAGTAGTTTGTGTAATTATGCTATATTTTAATTAATCTTTTGGAAGGTTCAAAACAACTAATACCTTAATTATAATATTTTGGCACTTGTGTATAAAGTT
>NW_013702695.1:0-547 GCF_000517525.1 Limulus polyphemus | reverse complement strand
TACAATTGTTAAATATTTATTTTGTTTCCATAAGAAGATGATGAAAGTTCAACAACGCCCACATCAGTGAACTCGGGATCACCTGTACCTAGTCCGGGTTTAACAAACCATTGCAGGAGCAGTGAGGTGAGGTGTAAACACATGTATATTATTATTTTATTATAAAAAAAAAGCTCTGTAAAGAAAAGTATTGTTAATGTTTTATGATGTCTGTAAAAAAATACTTTAATTTTCTAGAAAATCCTTGTGTCGGTATATATAAAAAAAAAGATTGAGTTTGTTAAGTTTTATTTTCTAGAAAATCCTTGTGTCGGTATATAAAAAAAAAGATTGAGTTTGATAAGTTTTATTCTCTAGAAAATCCTTGTGTCGGTATATAAAAAAAAGATTGAGTTTGATAAGTTTTATTTTCTAGAAAATCCTTGTGTCGGTATATAAAAAAAGATTGAGTTCGTTTAGTTTTATTTTCTAGAAAATCCTTGTGTCGGTATATAAAAAAAAAGATTGAGTTTGATAAGTTTTATTCTCTAGAAAATCCTTGTGTCGG
>NW_013702694.1:0-547 GCF_000517525.1 Limulus polyphemus | reverse complement strand
CCTATAGTACAGAAATAAAGTATGTTCTACATATCAGCTTGGATAGTATTGGAACCAGATAAGGTACGTTATACAGAGCAGTATGTTTCCATAATAGCAAAATAAAGTATGTTCTACATATTAGCTTGTTCCAATACTATCAAGATAAGGTACGTTATACAGAGCAGTATGTTTCCATAATAGCAAAATAAAGTATGTTCTACATATCAGCTTGTTCCAATACTATCAAGATAAGGTACGTTATACAGAGCAGTATGTTTCTATAGTACAGAAATGAAGTATGTTTTACAGAACAATATGTTCTTATAGTAATGAAATGTGTTATGTTCTACAGAACAATATGTTCCTATAGTACCGAAATGTGGTATATTCTACAGAACAATATGTTCCTATAGTACTGAAATGTGGTATATTCTACAGAACAATATGTTCTTATAGTACCGAAATGTGGTATGTTCCACAGAACAATATGTTCTTATAGTACCGAAATGTGGTATGTTCTACAGAACAATATGTTCCTATAGTAATGAAATGTGGTATGTTCTAC
>NW_013702693.1:0-547 GCF_000517525.1 Limulus polyphemus | reverse complement strand
CAACCATTACTGGGTAACATGAAACACATTATATTATAACCATTACTGGGTAATATGAAACATTATTATACAACCATTACTGGGTAATATGAAACACATTATTATACAACCATTACTGGGTAACATGAAACACATTATATTATAACCATTGCTGGGTAACATGAAACACATTATTATACAACCATTACTGGGTAACATGAAACACATTGTTATACAACCATTACTGGGTAACATGAAACACATTATATTATAACCATTGCTGGGTAACATGAAACACATTATTATACAACCATTACTGGGTAATATGAAACATTATTATATAACCATTACTGGGTAACATGAAACACATTGTTATACAACCATTACTGGGTAACATGAAACACATTATATTATAACCATTGCTGGGTAACATGAAACACATTATTATACAACCATTACTGGGTAATACGAAACACACTATTTTATAACCATTTAGTTTCTATGTAGTTCATTCTATATTCTTAAGTAAAATGCAGATGGAATGACCTCTTTAACTTCTAACTTATAC
>NW_013702692.1:0-547 GCF_000517525.1 Limulus polyphemus | reverse complement strand
GTGTGGCTGGATTGTGGAATCATCGACTGTCTCTAGCTGTATGATTCCACAATCCAGCCACACTCCCGACTGTCTCTTCCACAGCTACAATCCAGCCACACTCCACAGCTAGAGACAGTCGATGATTCCACTTTTCCAGGAGATGTGATGAATGCAGCATGTCACCCATTCATAGTTTCGATGATCTGTATCTGAAAGACATTCACTCGAAAACAGTTGTATAAATAAAACACACCTATATATCCAGTGATTTGAATGCTATTTTTTTAGCAGCATATGAGTAGGTAACCACACGGATGTCTCCTTCCATCTTGATAAGCTTCTTCAAAGTACTTGACACGTGTCAGAAACATTTGTCTCGCTAAAACATTCAACTGAGATATGTCTCTGACGTTTTGGAACAATATAATATATTGAAAATTTTAACCGGTATTATGCATTTCTCTACCATGATGAAATAAAATTCTGTACAATATAACACATTGATAAATGGAAATGATGTAAAAAGTTGAGACACTTGTTTAATTTTCTACTTTCACTCATAAGA
>NW_013702691.1:0-547 GCF_000517525.1 Limulus polyphemus | reverse complement strand
GGCATCTCATCTCTGTCGTCCTTTGGAGGACATTCTTCAATCAGGCATGTGGACTACTCTACATATGTTCATATCTCACTATCTGCATCAGATCGCAGTGTCTTCATCTTTGGGTTATCATCTTCTGCTTGTAGCCATTCTTCAGACTTTGGTGAGACTGTGACTGGGTAAGTTATCTTTAATATATATATATATCTTCTTTTTCAGGGGTTTTATCTTCTTCTCTTTTTTTTTTTTTAATGGTGGTGATGCCTGACCAGGTATGATTCTCATATTCATATCCGCACTGTCAGGCCATGTTGACTGTTTATTTCTAATTTCTATGGCTATAAAACACTCACTGTTGAGATGGGGTGTTCCACAAGATGGCTTGTAGTTGTGTCCTTGCAACATATTTGTTTCATTAATTAATATGTCCATTCCAGACCGTACTCACCCATCACTGCCATGCCTTTGATTAAATAAATCAAGTGTGGTCTGCTTTTCAAAATACGGTTTTCATGGTCACCCATTGCACTGTCTCCAGTGTTGTCATTCTTCCAGTAGA
>NW_013702690.1:0-547 GCF_000517525.1 Limulus polyphemus | reverse complement strand
GTATAATTCCTAATAGACGTCTATGTATTGTAAACAACATGTATTGTGTACAACTCCTTATAGACGTCTATGTATTATAAACAACATGTATTGTGTATAACTCCTTATAGACGTCTATGTATTATAAACAACATGTATTGTGTATAACTCCTTATAGACGTCTATGTATTATAAACAACATGTATTGTGTATAACTCCTTGTTGACATCTACGTATTATAAGCTACATGTATTGTGTATAACTCCTTGTAGACATCTACGTATTATAAACAACATGTATTGTGTACAACTCCTTGTATACATCTACGTATTATAAGCTACATGTATTGTGTACAACTCCTAATAGACGTCTATGTATTGTAAACAACCTGTATTGTGTACAACTCCATGTAGACGTCTACGTATTATAAGCTACATGTATTGTGTACAACTCCTTGTAGACGTCTACGTATTATAAGCTACATGTATTGTGTACAACTCCTTATAGACATCTACGTATTATAAACAACATCTATTGTGTACAACTCCTTGTAGACATCTACGTATTA
>NW_013702689.1:0-547 GCF_000517525.1 Limulus polyphemus | reverse complement strand
TTCACCCCGTACATTAATCAGACAGTCCCTTAGGTAATTAACCACCCCGTACATTAATCAGACAGTCCATTAGGTAATTAATGGACTGTTTGATTAGTGTACATGGTGGTTAATTACCTAATGGACTGTTTGATTAATGTACATGGTGGTTAATTACCTAATGGACTGTTGATTAATGTACGGGGTGGTTAATTACCTAATGGACTGTTTGATTAGTGTACATGGTGGTTAATTACCTAATGGACTGTTTGATTAATGTACGGGGTGATTAATTACCTAATGGACTGTCTGATTAGTGTACGGGGTGGTTAATTACCTAATAGACTGTTTGATTAGTGTACGGGGTGGTTAATTACCTAATGGACTGTTTGATTAATGAACGGGGTGGTTAATTACCTAATGGACTGTCTGATTAGTGTACGAGGTGGTTAATTACCTAATAGACTGTCTGATTAGTGTACAGGGTAGTTAATTACCTAATAGACTGTTTGATTAATGAACGGGGTGGTTAATTACCTAATGGACTGTCTGATTAGTGTACGGGGTG
>NW_013702688.1:0-547 GCF_000517525.1 Limulus polyphemus | reverse complement strand
AAGATATTAAACAGGTGAAGTTATAATAAGATATTAAACACATGATGTTATAATAAGATATTAAACAGATGAATTATAACATCATAACTTCATCTGTTTAATATCTTATTATAACATCATGTGTTTAATATCTTATTATCACATCATCTGTTTAATATCTTATTATAGCATCATCTGTTTAATATCTTATTATAACATCATGTGTTTAATATCTTATTATAACATCATCTGTTTAATTGTTTAATATCTTATTATAACGGTGATGTTATAATAGGACATTAAACAGGTGAAGTTATAATAAGATATTAAACAGATGAAGTTATAATAAGATATTAAACAGATGATGTTATAATAAGATATTAAACAGGTGATGTTATAATAAGATATTAAACAGATGAAGTTATAATAAGATATTAAACAGATGATGTTATAATAAGATATTAAACAGATGATGTTATAATAAGATATTAAACAGCTGAAGTTATAATAAGATATTAAACAGATGACGTTATAATAAGATATTAAACAGATGAAGTTATGATAAGAT
>NW_013702687.1:0-547 GCF_000517525.1 Limulus polyphemus | reverse complement strand
GAACGTCATGAATTGTTTTAAATGTCAAGGAATTGGTTTGGATATCATGAAGTTGTTTTAAATGTCAAGAAATTAGTTTGGACATCATGAAGTTGTTTTAAATGTCAAGGAATTGGTTTGGACGTCATGAAGTTGTTTTAAGTGTTTCTAATTCCTTGACATTTAAAACAATTTCATGATGTCCAAACTAATTCCTTGACATTTAAAACAACTTCGTGATATCCAAACTAATTCCTTGAAATTTAAAACAATTTCATGATGTCCAAACTAATTCCTTGACATTTAAAACAACTTCATGATGTCCAAACTAATTCCTTGACATTTAAAACAATTCATGATGTCCAAACTAATTTCTTGACATTTAAAACAACTTCATGATATCCTAACCAATTACTTTTTGGACATCACGAAGTTGTTTTAAATGTCAAGGAATTAGTTTGGACATCATGAAGTTGTTTTAAATGTCAAGTAATTGGTTAGGATATCATGAAGTTGTTTTAAATGTCAAGAAATTGTTAGGACATCATGAAGTTGTTTAAGTGTCAAG
>NW_013702686.1:0-547 GCF_000517525.1 Limulus polyphemus | reverse complement strand
TAACATAACACATTGTATAACACTATGTAACAAAATATAACATAACACATTCCATAACATTATACAATAAAATATGTAACATAACACATTGTATAACATTATACAATAAAATATGTAACATAACACGTACTATAACACTATGTAACAAAATATAACATAACACATTGTATAACATTATACAATAAAATATGGTAACATAACACGTCCTATAACACTATGTAGCAAAATATAACATAACACATTAAAATATGTAACATAACACATCCTATAACACTATGTAGCAAAATATAACATAACACATTAAAATATGTAACATAACACGTCCTATAACACTATGTAGCAAAATATAACATAACACATTGTATAACATTATACAATAAAATATGTAACATAACACATTGTATAACACTATGTAACAAAATATAACATAACACATTGTATAACACTATGTAACAAAATATAACATAACACATTGTATAACATTATACAATAAAATATGTAACATAACACATTGTATAACATTATACAATAAAATATGTAACATAAC
>NW_013702685.1:0-547 GCF_000517525.1 Limulus polyphemus | reverse complement strand
GCATGATAGTGAGAAAGAATCAGTTGATAAAAGTTAATTTAACTGATAAAGGTATCTTCTTAGGTTATAGTCTGTGGATGACTTGGTGTGACATGTTGGTGATGCCCATGAAATACCATCTTGGTGTTTATTCATTAATTAATTACAATTCAATAAAATATTGGATTCAGTGACTGAAACTAAAATCATTTTTGGTGTACAAAGAACGAAAGGGAAAGAAGTTTAATTTATTTGTATATTTTTACCACTTTACAAAAAAATTACGAGGTTTAATAATCATTAATTTTTAAAAGTTCCTCAAATATTTTTTAATACAGAAAGGCCACCGTTTCTGGACTTTTACGCTAGTTTCAAATACATGATAAATTTCTTGATAAGTTCAACAAAATACACCTACACTTAATGAAGAATTGTTCTTTTTTTCCTTTCTGTGTCATTTTCAGGAAAAGTACATAAAGAAAGTTTAAATGAACTCTAATTAAGACTTATAAAAAATATACCACACTAATTAATGACTGCTTTTCAAACAGTTTGAGAATTCTGTAAC
>NW_013702684.1:0-547 GCF_000517525.1 Limulus polyphemus | reverse complement strand
TACATACACGTATAATATTTAGGAAAGTTAATGTCTAGAAAACACTAGGAAAGTGAAAAAGAGACAAAGTAATAATATTAAAGATAAATTAAGTCATTACAATCGTAAACTTCTTATTGTTGAATGAGGCACATTATCAAGTCATTACAATCGTAAACTTCTTATTGTTGAATGAGGCACATTATCAAGTTATTACAATCGTAAACTTCTTATTGTTGAATGAGGCACATTATCAAGTTATTACAATCGTAAACTTCTTATTGTTGAATGAGGCACATTATCAAGTTATTACAATCGTAAACTTCTTATTGTTGAATGAGGTACATTACCAAAATGAAACTTTGTAAAAGATACTTAGCTTACTTTTTCTTATATTGTTTTAGTTTTTGATACGAAAAAAAATATTTTTTTAAATAATTTCTCTTTTTAACACCAGATGTGAAAGATTGTAAGATTTTTCGAACGTGTTTTTTATTTTTATATAATATTTTATTATTAATCATTATATTATTCATTAGTGAAAACACTTATATGTATGATGGTTACA
>NW_013702683.1:0-547 GCF_000517525.1 Limulus polyphemus | reverse complement strand
CAAATGTGAATAAATATAAGATACGAGCATTACTAATAAATGCGAGTAAATATAAGAGACGAGTGTTACTAAGAAATGTTGATTAACCATTTTGAGCCCTGCACATTGTTATTCCTCTCGTTCGTGAGCAACCACCAGATGGAGGGGTATCATGTTTAAGTGTTAATAGATATCAGTGTTGTTGAACAGGTTTCACTCTGAGTAAAAAGACTTCTTATAGTGAAACCAAAACTTGTTTTTTTTTTTTTGCAGATATACGTGGTTCAAAAATGGAGAAGAATTTGATTATGTTGCATATGATCGAAGAATAAGCCAACAGCCACATAGGGGCACACTAATTTTCACTAAGCCTGATGATGTAGATGAAGGCTTGTACCAGTGTTTTGCTGAAAATATCCATGGAACGTCCGTGTCCAATGCTGTATTTTTAAGAAAATCAGGTTTATGAATAATTTTTCTTCACTATGCTAGATGAAACATTCAGAACTGAAAACTATACAACACTGCATATAGGATTACCATAAGTTTTATATATATAATTTGAAAA
>NW_013702682.1:0-547 GCF_000517525.1 Limulus polyphemus | reverse complement strand
CTGGGGTACAATGTGTACATGACTATTAAACTACACTGCTGAGGTACATTGTGTACATGACTTAAACTATACTGTGCAAGCATAACAAGTACAGGACTGTTACACCAAGCTACTAATTATAATTAACCAAATGCGTAAAAGATCAGTCCACTTGACCAACCCCATATAGGAGAAGACATGTTGACTATAATTTTGAATTTACAAAGTGTATCTACATGAAATGAAGCAAGCTTTTAGTAGAAAAATGTACACAAAAAATCAGATGTGTTATTGAAATATTTGTCCTCAAGATATGTCTGTGAACTGAAATGTTATGTAATGTGCATGTGAATAATAAAAATACTTTCAGTCATCATACAATTTGCATACTGTATTTGCATAACCCTTAGAGCCTCTGAAATGCATACCTACAGTTGTTTCAGTATCCCTGTATATTCTATCTGGTATTTATTCTCCTATACCACAAAACATCACTAAATCAGCAATACAAGGTAAAAACAATAGGTGATAACTCTGATATCAAATATATATATCCATGTTGAACAGT
>NW_013702681.1:0-547 GCF_000517525.1 Limulus polyphemus | reverse complement strand
ACCACTAGTGACACTAATAATCACCGCTAGTGACACTAATAATCACCGCTAGTGACACTAGTAACCACCGCTAGTGACACTAGTAACCACCACTAGTGACACTAGTAACCACCACTTGTCATACTAGTAACCGCCACTAGTGACACTTGTAACCACAACTAGACATACTAGTAACCACCACTAGTGACACTAATAACCACAGCTAGTGACACTAATAACCACAGCTAGTGACACTAATAACCACAGCTAGTGACACTATAACCACCACTAGTGACACTAGTAACCACTAAGTGACACTAATAACCACCACTAGTGATACTAATAATTACCACAAGTGATACTAGTAACCACCACTAGTGAAGTGTCACTAGTGGTGGTTATTAGTATGACTAGTGGTGGTTACTAGTGTCACTAATGGTGGTTATTAGTGTCACTAGCTGTGGTTATTAGTGTCTCTAGTGGTGAGTACTAGTGAATAACCACCACTAGTGACACTAGTAACCACCACTAGTGATACAAGTAACCACCACTAGTCATACTAGTAACC
>NW_013702680.1:0-547 GCF_000517525.1 Limulus polyphemus | reverse complement strand
AGTTTTCCTGGAATTCTAGAAATATGATTTAATTCAGAATAAACAAAACTGTAAAATATAGAGTATACTTCTACATTCTCTGTCCACGTGTGTCTCTCTGTGCTAATCTAATATGATTATTAACATTCTCTGTCCACATGTGTCTTTCTGTGCTAATCTAATATGATTATTAACATTCTCTGTCCACATGTGTCTTTCTGTGCTAATCTAATATGATTATTAACATTCTCTGTCCCCATACGTCTTGCTGTGCTGTTACACTCTCTGACCACGTGTCTTGCTGTGCCCTATTGAGGTGATGGTCAACATTCTCTGTCCACATGTGTCCTCCTTTGCTCTACTGATGTAATGGTCAACATTCTCTGTCCACACATGTCCTCTACTGATGTGATTGTTAATATTCTCTGTCCACGTGTGTCTTTCTGTGCTAATCTAATATGATTGTTAACATTCACTGTCCACATGGGTATTTCTGTGCTAATCTAATATGATTATTAACATTCTCTGTCCATGTGTCTTTCTGTGCTAATCTAATATGATTGTTAAC
>NW_013702679.1:0-547 GCF_000517525.1 Limulus polyphemus | reverse complement strand
CACTTAGAAACATACTTTTATTTACTTGTTTAGCATCTTCAGATGCTCTTAAGAATAAAACTATAAAATATAAGAACTCAAACAACATACATGAAAAACAAACCTGTAAAGAACCTTAACCTTTAACAAGAAACCAATTTGGGCTCCTTTTCTTTTTAAGCGTCATCTACATTAAGTATTGGTGATTAGTCTTGCATTAAACTTTACGATAAAACATTCTCCTACCATTTTCTTTAATTTTCAATGTTACAGTATCAGAAAGCCATTCAGTAAATTACCAGATGTATCTTTAATACCTGCATTAAAATGTTGACTGGCATATAAAGAACGAATGAGAGAATTTCAAACATGTTTATTCCCACTCTTGTGTTGAACATATTTAAATAACTTCACAAATATATTATTTTGAAATATTTATAAGATCTTCATAACTACAGTCAAATGTACTATTTACGGAAATATAAATATATATTTTAATTAATTACAATTTTGTAAACTTGCCTTAGAGGCAAATGCTCATGTCTCGTGAAGCGTCATCTTGTGAAAA
>NW_013702678.1:0-547 GCF_000517525.1 Limulus polyphemus | reverse complement strand
CCTTTTTCCACATGAAATCTATTCCAAATATGTACTTTCTTTAATATCGATTACCCACCCAGCAGTTGGGTAAGGAATCTTCCTACAGTGAGAGCGACTTCCAAGTTTCTTCTTGCCGGAACTTTATTACCCTTTGTTGTTCACATTAATCCCTTCTCTTGCTTCATATCTGGAAGCAATTTCCCACATTTGATTACTAGACTGGTTTGAACAATAGTAGCTTTAGGATCATCAATGAACCTATGGACTGGTTTCTGTCAATAGTATACTTCTTACCGCAACTGAAGCAGATGGCGTATTTTCATCCTCAGTATATTGTTTCCTTGTTTTACTAATAATGACTAGTTCATTACAATAATAATTAAGAAGAACTGAGTGAAAGTAAAGTATATAATAATATGTAAACTACACTATATCTGCTGTATCCAGTGCCGATAAGGCCTTTCTGCTAATACCAGGGATCTTTAGACTTACTGGGATACAGCGGACATATGGTAGTGGTTGAAACGCTATTTATATTAGGAGCCTCAGTATGGTCGGGAGTGGG
>NW_013702677.1:0-547 GCF_000517525.1 Limulus polyphemus | reverse complement strand
TCATCCAAGAAACTCGATATTCCACCAGACAAGTTGATTGTGTATTTTTAACTGCTGGTGGTTATCATCCAAGAAGCTCGATATTCCATCAGACAAGTTAATTGTGTATTTTTAACTGCTGGTTATCATCCAAGAAGCTCGATATTCCATCAGACAGGTTGATTGTGTATTTTTAACTGCTGGTGGTTATCATCCAAGAAGCTCGATATTCCATCAGACAAATTGATTGTGTATTTTTAACTGCTGGTGGTTATCATCCAAGAAGCACGATATTTCATCAGACAGGTTGATTGTGTATTTTTAACTGCTGGTGGTTATCATCCAAGAAGCTCGATATTCCACCAGACAAGTTAATTGTGTATTTTTAACTGCTGCTGGCTATCATCCAAGAAGCTCGATATTCCATCAGACAGGTTGATTGTGGATTTTTAACTGCCGCTGGTTATCATCCAAGAAGCTCGATATTTCATCAGACAAGTTGATTGTGTATTTTTAACTGCTACTGGTTATCATCCAAGAAGCTCGATATTCAACAGACAAGTTGATT
>NW_013702676.1:0-547 GCF_000517525.1 Limulus polyphemus | reverse complement strand
GTAATGAAAACATGGGGCCTTTTGATGTGTAATATGTTATTGTAATGATAACATGGGGCCTTTTGATGTGTAACATGTTATAGTAATGATAACATGGGGCCTTTTGATGTGTAACATGTTATAGTAATGATAACATGGGGCCTTTTGATGTGTAACATGTTATAGTAATGATAACATGGGCCTTTTGATGTGTAACATGTTATAGTAATGATAACCTGATGTGTAACATGTTATAGTAATGATAACATGATGTGTAACATGTTATAGTAATGATAACATGATGTGTAACATGTTATAGTAATGATAACATGATGTGTAACATGTTATAGTAATGATAACATGATGTGTAACATGTTATAGTAATGATAACATGATGTGTAACATGTTATAGTAATGATAACATGATGTGTAACATGTTATAGTAATGATAACATGATGTGTAACATGTTATAGTAATGATAACACGGGGCCTTTTGATGTGTAATATGTTCAGTGTACTTTATTTTCTGATATGATTAAAAGAAAGTGTAACAATAAAAAATAAAGG
>NW_013702675.1:0-547 GCF_000517525.1 Limulus polyphemus | reverse complement strand
CCTCCACAATCAACAAAAAGTTCAATTTTTTTGGTTTGACTTTCTAAACACTACAATATTGGTTCCCACAAGATGTAGAGTGTAACTCGTTGGTGTTCTCTCTAGCCTTCCTCAGCCCCCTTAATGGGAAGAAACTAGCATAAACTTTCAACTTAAAAAGAGATAAAGTGTACGAATCTGCCAATAGCAAAACATAAATTATCACCATATCAGGTTTTATCTAATATTGATTTAATATATGACATATAAACGATAATGAGTTACCACATAAAAATTCTAACGGTCCAAAATTGAATTTTTTTTCTAGTTTTATCACCTGAATAAGTTTTAGGATTTAGCATTATTTTCCAATTGTAAAACTAAGGGCAAAAAAAATTTCAGCTGCAATATATTTTACCTTTAAAAACAAATACACGTGTAGTTTACGGGAACATCCGATCTCTACTAGTATCACATCTTATTTAAAACAACAGTTGTAATTCCAAGTAACTAAATACTTAAACTCAAACATAGATCTAGAAGCTAAATTTTCTATCCCTCCACTATA
>NW_013702674.1:0-547 GCF_000517525.1 Limulus polyphemus | reverse complement strand
CGCGAAATTCAAAAACAAACAAACAAACAGATGGTTTTATGGTCAGACGCGACAAAAATTGAGTTTTTTGGTCTAAATTTTATGCATTACATCTTGCACAATCTCAACACATCACATCACCCAGTTAACACCATACCGACTGCCAAGTATGGTGGTGACAGCATCATGTTATAGGTATGCTTCTCATCATCAGGTACTGGGAAGCTTGTCAGAACTGAGGACAAAATGGATGGCGCAAAGCACAGGCGAATCCTAGAGGGAACCATCTTGAGTCAGCCAAGAATATAGAACTGGGTCGAAAATTCACATTTCAGAAGAACAATGGCCCGAAGCACAAGTCCAAAGCCACACTGGAGTGGAAAAGAAGAAAATCAATGTCTTCAAGTGGCCCAGTCAAAATCCCGACTTGAATCCAATGGAAAATTTACAGCGAGACCTGAAGATTGCAATCCATCAACGAACCCCAATGAACTTGTGAGAATTAAAGCAATATTGCAGATATATGGACAAAATTGCACCATCTCATTATGCAGAGCTGGAAGAGATC
>NW_013702673.1:0-547 GCF_000517525.1 Limulus polyphemus | reverse complement strand
CTAGTGTTTATCTGTCCTGAGACACACGTTTCGGGTTAAATACAGAAGTCTCAAACCTAATTTTATTTGATATATTATTTAGACCCAATAAGTTGCTTTTTGTTATTAATTCTAAGTAAAAATCTATTATCAACATTTCACTGTATCGGCTTTTCTAGTGACGCATATATAGTGACACATATATATAGTGACACATACATATATAGTGACACACACGTAAAAACAAAATCCTTTGATATAACTCTTTCAACGAAACGTTGGTCTTTCTCCTTCTCTACCGGTATCAAACCTGATTTTTAGCGTTAAAAGCCCTCAGATTGAAGCACCGGGAAGAAAATAACAATGAATTGATGAAAGTTGCTACAAGTAACAATGAGTTGATGAAAGCTGCTACAAGTAACAATGAGTTAATAAAAGCTGCTACAAGTAAAAATGAGTTGATGAAAGCTGCTACAAGTAACAAAGAGTTGATGAAAGCTGGTACAAGTAACAATGAGTTGATGAAAGCTGCTACAAGTAACAATTAGTTGATGAAAGCTGCTACAAG
>NW_013702672.1:0-547 GCF_000517525.1 Limulus polyphemus | reverse complement strand
CATTAACTGACTGATAGATCTGTAGCTTTCTACATGTTAACTGACTGATAGATCTGTAGCTTTTTACACGTTAATTGAATAATAAATCTGTAGCTTTCTATACGTTAACTGACTCATAGATTTGTAAGCTTTCTACACATTAACTGACTGATAGATCTGTAGCTTTCTACACGTTAACTGACTGATACATCTGACGTTAACTGACTGATAGATCTGTAGGCTTTCTACACGTTAACTGACTGACACATCTACACCTTTCTATATATTAACTGAATAATAGATCTGTAGCTTTCTATATGTTAACTGACTGATAGATCTGTAGGCTTTCTACACGTTAACTGAATAATAGATCTGTAGCTTTCTATATGTTAACTGACTGGTAGATCTGTATCTTTCTACATGTTAACTGACTGATAGATCCGTATCTTTCTACATGTTAACTGACTGATAGATCTGTAGTTTTCTATATGTTAACTGACTGATAGATCTGTAGACTTTTTATATGTTAACTGACTGATAGATCTGTAGACTTTTTATATGTTAACTG
>NW_013702671.1:0-547 GCF_000517525.1 Limulus polyphemus | reverse complement strand
GTGTGTGTGTGTGTGTGTGTGTGTGTGTGTGTGTGTGTGTGTGTGTGTGTGTGTGTATATATATATATGTGACCACCGGTGGTAATGGTGTGGCCACTCCCATACCCTGTGTTTATTTGACTGCTCATAACTCCTAACTGAAATATTTTACCATCATATGTTAGATACAGCAAGTTTCAGACTTTCCAACAGTGATGTCACACCTACAAGAAATAATTACCAGAATTTTGTATTCTTTGGCATGCTACCCAAAAACTGCATCCCTGGTTGAGGGAAGGATCCTGTATTAACTAAACAAGCATAAATTTTTCAAACATATTTTACTGTTTTGAGTATACACGATTTCTTAATCTCAGATTCTAACGCCCTCTCTAATCCTGTGATATTACCATCACAAAAGCAAATGTTGTGCTTAGCAACTGAAAAAATAGAGTTGATTACAGTTATGCTGGTGCTAATAGTTTAAGCAACTAGCAATAGGACATAGTAGACCTAAGCAAAATATGTATTCTTAAATAAAATTTAATATACAAATAGCTGGAGTTTT
>NW_013702670.1:0-547 GCF_000517525.1 Limulus polyphemus | reverse complement strand
ATGTTGACTATAGTTAACATATATGTTAACTGTGGCTAACTTAAATGTTGCCTATAGTTAACATATATGTTATCTGTGGTTAACTTAAATGTTGACTATAGTTAACATATATGTTACATGCGGTTAACTTAAATGTTGACTATAGTTAACATACATGTTACCTGTGATTGAAGATAATGTTATCAAATCTGAGACAAACTTGTCTGCTAAACTTGTTAATTGTCTTACCTTTAGTGTTTGTCTGCAAAACTTGTTAATTGTGTTACCTTTAATGTTTGTCTGCTAAACTTGTTAATTGTGTTACCTTTAATGTTTGTCTGCTAAACTTCTTAATTGTCGTATCTTTAGTGTTTGTCTGTTAAACTTGTTAATTGTCTTACCTTTAGTGTTTGTCTGTTAAACTTGTTAATTGTCGTATCTTTAGTGTTTGTCTGTTAAACTTGTTAATTGTCGTATCTTTAGTGTTTGTCTGCTAAACTTCTTAATTGTCTTACCTTTAGTGTTTGTCTGTTAAACTTGTTAATTGTCTTACCTTTAGTGTTTGTCT
>NW_013702669.1:0-547 GCF_000517525.1 Limulus polyphemus | reverse complement strand
AAACAAACAATTTTCTCTAATGTTAATGATTTTTGAATAAAAAAGCATTTTAAAAAAACCTTTAGTCTTTCATCATGCCACCCAGTGACTCAGCAGGAGCTATGAAGGCTTATATAGCTAGAAACCCGGGCTTTGACACTCATGGTGATCACAGCACGGACAGTCCATCGTGTTGCTTTGCGCTTAATAACAAACTTTCTTAGTCCAGCTTAACTGAAATGTTCTGGTGCTGAATGAAGGACCCTTGGGTAGCAAGTGATTTGTAAGGACAAGATATAGATCACAAAGGCGATCTATACACACCTCCGATTTTGAATCGGTAAGGACAAATTGGTATAAACATGTGAAGTTTAAGTGACATTTGGAAAATATAATGATGTTAATAAAATCTGAGATTATAGCCGGTATCGGTGAATGAATCATAACTGGTGGATTATGTTGAGACAGCTGATGATGAGAAAAATGCTGATACAATAAGGTAAACGTTTTTAAGAGAAAAAAAAATTGAATAAAGTACGGTAAAGTTAGTTTAGTTTTTGTTTTTTGT
>NW_013702668.1:0-547 GCF_000517525.1 Limulus polyphemus | reverse complement strand
AATTTTGACCCAGTAGATAGAAACATGTTTATAACCATCATAGAAAGTCACTGTTTCAGTTTTTAATTCAATAGTCAAGATTAACATAGTAAATAAAGTGCCCCTAATCATTGGTTCCCCCCTTGCCCCCAAAAAAATTCAAATATGTTCTGCCTACCCCTATGTAAGTATGTTCTGCCTGTTGCCTATGTAAGTATGTTCTGCCTGTCACCTATGTAAATATATTCTGCCTGTCGCCTATGTAAGTATGTTTTGCCTGTCACCTATGTAAACATGTTCTGCCTGTCACCTATGTAGATATGTTCTGCCTGTCACCTATGTAAATATATTCTGCCTGTCACCTATGTAAGTATGTTCTGCCTGTCACCTATGTAAATATGTTCTGCCTGTCACCTATGTAAATATGTTCTGCCTGTCACCTATGTAAGTATGTTCTGCCTGTCACCTATGTATGTTCTGCCTGTCACCTATGTAAGTATGTTCTGCCTGCCACCTATGTAAGTATGTTCTGCCTGTCACCTATGTAAATATATTCTGCCTGTCACCT
>NW_013702667.1:0-547 GCF_000517525.1 Limulus polyphemus | reverse complement strand
AGTGACAGCAGTTGGGCCGAACGTGGCCTAGTGGTTAGCCTGCCGGACTGTGCAGCTGCGGATCCAATGTTTGTGTTCTGTTACCGAAAAAAAAAATTTACTTCGCACTTTCAGATGTGCTTTTATAACAATGACGGTAAAATCCCATTATTCGGTCAGACAACAACAATTCAAGTGTTGACGACAGTGCTTTTAATTATGTACCTTCTCTCTAGTCTTTCAGCTCAAAATTAGCGACATCTAGTGTCAATATCAGGAAATAAAAAAACACTTTCAAAATAAATTTAACTATTCAAACTATTGAAATGTTGTCTACAGTTAAAATATGTCGTTCACAAAGAACATTCTAATTTATCAGAGATTTATCTCCCACACTTGAAATCGAACTTATTTTACATCAGAGGCGTAGGAAGGGATCAATAAAGGGGTACTAGTTTTGGTGGGGAAAAAAAAAGAAATGAGTGGCAAATCCATATTGAAAATTCTGGGGGTATGCTCCATTTCGGGAAATTTTGTAACTTTTATTACAAATGGTGCATTTTAGTGG
>NW_013702666.1:0-547 GCF_000517525.1 Limulus polyphemus | reverse complement strand
AAGTGAAATAGGTGGTACTAGACACCGTTGGTGAGAATATGGTCGACAATGTCTTCCGATGTCGTAAAGATTTTAAATGAAATGGATCTGTGTTCCTATGGTTCTTGAATGAATCCTGTGGACAGCGTGGAGATTAGTTTTATATTTTCGCTCTATTGTATTTTGGATTTCTTATCGAGTAGTTGTTGGGTAAACGCCTCTTAGAAACACGGGGGAGAGATTACTAGAGCTTCGAGGGGTAGTGAGTAGTTGTTGGGTAAACGCCTCTTAGAAACACGGGGGAGAGATTACTAGAGCTTCGAGGGGTAATGCATGTAATTGGTGGAACATGGGCCACATAAATAGTTGAAGTTAACTGTGGTTAAGGGCTGTAGGAAGATTCCGCTTCTACGCAGGATCCTGGTTTAAGTGGGGTCAAATGACGTGCTGCAAAACATTCTCTGCATTTTAAGCTATGGGTGCGTTATGAGAGTGGTGTGTGATGATAGGGTTCTGCTGACTTCCTTACCTTTGGCCAGTAGTTCAAAATTAGGGATGGCTGCAAATA
>NW_013702665.1:0-547 GCF_000517525.1 Limulus polyphemus | reverse complement strand
AGATAAGATTTCTGTTATCAGTTTAAACGTAGAGAGGAAACAGTTCTCAACAGAGAAGACTTCTGTTACCAGTTTAAACGTAGAGAGGAAATAGATATCAATAGATAAGACTTCTGTTATCAGTTTATACGTAGAGAGGAAATA
Organism: Limulus polyphemus; assembly: GCF_000517525.1. NCBI lineage: Eukaryota > Metazoa > Arthropoda > Merostomata > Xiphosura > Limulidae > Limulus > Limulus polyphemus. The sequence continues at coordinate 403 of NW_013702665.1, read as the reverse complement.
GTTATCCTCAGATAAGACTTCTGTTACCAGTATAAACGTAGAGAGGAAATAGTTATCCACAGATAAGACTTCTGTTACCAGTTTAAACGTAGAGAGGAAATAGTTCTCGACAGAGAAGACTTCTGTTACTAGTTTATACGTAGAGAGGAAATAGTTATCAACAGAGAAGACTTCTGTTACCAGTTTAAACGTAGAGAGGAAACAGTTCTCGACAGAGAAGACTTCTGTTACCAGTTTATACGTAGAGAGGAAATAGTTATCAACAGATAAGACTTCTGTTACCAGTTTAAACGTAGAGAGGAAATGAACCTAAATAAACGAGTAAACCTACACGTTACAGTCTAGTTCTGCAAGGAAGAAAACTTTACAGGGTTCCAGTAAACCTACATGTTACAGTCTAGTT
>NW_013702664.1:0-547 GCF_000517525.1 Limulus polyphemus | reverse complement strand
CACTTTCTATTAGGCTTAACAACTGGACTTTATATTAGGGATACATTTTCTATTAGGCTTAACTACTGGACTTTATATTCAGGGATACACTTTCTATTAGGCTTAACTAGTGAACTTTATATTTAGGGATACATTTTATATTAGGCTTAACTACTGGAGTTTACATTCGATAGACGATATAATCTTATTGCTGTGTGAGTCCTGTTTTTGAATAATCTCACTGAGGTATATTTGCTCGTCCCACTATCTTACTTTAATTCCAAAACACCTGTAAATTGTGTGGGTGTGAAGGATGCGAGAAGGAAATCTCATTTATTTTGTAAACATACATGTATACATATATTCTTCGGAACGTCCAAACCGCAATATTTTATATATATAAACTGTTATTAGAATCGTTATTTAATCACTAAACGTAGTTATTAAATCAGTTACACTGAGATTATATCGCTAGTTACAACCCAGTGGAACGTGAATGCGCTCGGACTCCAAGCGGCCAAATTTATAACCCGACTAAATCAAGTTGTTTCAAAAAGTCACATTCGGC
>NW_013702663.1:0-547 GCF_000517525.1 Limulus polyphemus | reverse complement strand
CACCATAATGTGTTTTATGAAAACAGGAGGTTAAGTTTCAAGATGTGTTTTATGAAGATTGGAGGTAAAGGTTTATGATGTGTTTTACAGATACAGGAGGTTAAGCACCATAATATGTTTTATATAGACAGGAGGTTAAACACCATAATATGTTTTATATAGACAGGAGGTTAAACACCATAATATGTTTTATATAGACAGGAGGTTAAACACCATAATGTGTTTTCTTAAGACAGGAGATTAAGTTTCATGATTTGTTTTATATAAGACAGGAGGTTAAACACCATAATGTGTTTTCCTAAGACAGGAGATTAAGTTTCATGATTTGTTTTATATAGACAGGAGGTTAAACACCATAATGTGTTTTATGAAGACAGGAGATTAAGTTTCATGATTTGTTTTATATAGACAGGAGGTTAAACACCATAATGTGTTTTCCTAAGACAGGAGATTAAGTTTCATGATTTGTTTTATATAGACAGGAGGTTAAACACCATAATGTGTTTTATGAAGACAGGAGATTAAGTTTCATGATTTGTTTTATATA
>NW_013702662.1:0-547 GCF_000517525.1 Limulus polyphemus | reverse complement strand
TAATCTATGAGACCTTTGGCTTGATCAAGTATATCCATCAATAGGGTTTGACCTATTGAGTTCAAAACTATGATTAAAATAAAACTCAGCCATTCTTTTACCCGTTATGCGGCGGCTAAAAATGCAAGTCTTCGATTTCCGTCGAAAATTGGTCAAAATAAAATGTTTTGAAGTGAATATTTTGACGAATCCTTACTAAACATGTTCTTGTATATTCCAATGTGGCTTCACGGGTTAATTTCGTTAGCATATTGCGTCAACGATACGAATGAAAATATCAATCTCTGGTTTCCACTGAATATTGGTAAATATAAAACTGCACGCGCGTGTTTATATTTTTATATTGACCAATTCTAACTAAATGTGACTGAGTAACATGAATATTTATCGTGATGTTTATGTCCTATGTAGTGGTTACAGCAGCAATTTGCGTTAGCGGTATTTCTACAAATTTTAGGTTTGGTTTGTTTTGAATTTCGCGCAAAGCTACACGAGGGCTGTATATGCCAGCCGTCCCTAATTTAGCAGTGTAAAACTAGAGGGAAAG
>NW_013702661.1:0-547 GCF_000517525.1 Limulus polyphemus | reverse complement strand
TCGTATTGAACACATCATATGGTATAACATTACACAACTTGGTAAAAATATGTTAATAACCACAAACAGATACAGTTTCAGTGAACACATCGTATGGTATAACAATACACAACTTGGTAAAAATATGTTAATAACCACAAACAGATACAGTTTCAATGAACTACAAAACATAATATTGTAGAATAATATTTTGGTAACGAGTGAACACATCACATTTTGGTCTCAGTGAACACATCACCTTCTGTAACAATATACAACCTGGAAGAATAATCTATAAATAGTCAGAAACAATGGTTGTGGATCTATCTTACCTTATAACAATATACAACCTGATAGAATAATCTATAAATAGTCAGAAACAATGGTTGTGGACCTATTTTACCTTATAACGATATACAACCTGGTAGAATAATCTATAAATAGTCAGAAATAATGGTTGTGGACCTATCTTACCTTATAACGATATACAACCTGGTAGAATAATCTATAAATAGTCAGAAACAATGGTTGTGGACCTATCTTACCTTATAACAATATACAACCTGAT
>NW_013702660.1:0-547 GCF_000517525.1 Limulus polyphemus | reverse complement strand
GGTTGAATTTCAACAGTGTACTATTGGATGGATTGTAAGACTATTTCACTGGCTGAATTTCAACAATGTTCTATTAGATGGATTGCAAGTCTGCTTCCCTGGTTGAATTTCAACAGTGTACTATTGGATGGATTGCAAGACTACTTCACTGACTGAATTTCAACAATGTTCTGTTAGATGGATTGCAAGACTACTTCACTGGCTGAATTTCAATAGTACTGTGTACAGAATTTGGTTGTCAATAGATAATGTTTTATTTTTATGTTGGCTTACTAGTTTTGAATCCTGGTGACATAATTTTGCAACATTTAAAGAACAGTGTCAGTATTTCCAAAATCCTTGTTGCATTATTTTACTTTCTTCTATAGCAGGTTTGGGAATTTTAAAAGGACAACAGGGACGATGTTTTGGCTTCTATAATGAGGATCTCTTCAGGTCACTGTAGGTCAGCCTCTTTTTTCTTGACAGTTATTTTGATATTAAGACCATAAGTGCTCGGAAATTGAAGAATTCTTAAAAGCAGTCTCGTGTTGACACACAACCTCAA
>NW_013702659.1:0-547 GCF_000517525.1 Limulus polyphemus | reverse complement strand
CACTGGACTGGTTACGGTGAGGATATAAACTAAGATAGGTTTAATGGATATGCTTTATAAATGATTTAAATGAAACTGATAATAATTACAATTCTTAATCTGGTTCACACTATTATGTTGACACATTAAAACACATCTTAATATTACTTTCACTTATGAGTTTTAGCATAGTGAATGAAAACCGAGTAAGAAACATAGAAAGAACAAGTGAATACACGTGGATATTGTAAACATTTCATGGACAGTATTCTTATTAATCTTGAATATCTGATCTTAATTCCAACTGTTTTAATAAACACTACCTATAACCACGTACTGACCTGTTTAGTATTTACGTTGTTTCATCTTACTTCTTTCTCAACAGCATTAATTGATGATTGTGATTGTTGTTTAATGTGTGTATAATAAACTGTTTGTCTCGTTTCAACATTTAATTACCGGGGTGGCGTCTGTATGTTAATAACCGATTTTCGTATTTGTAATAATAGAAATTATCAGGAGCTTTTTAATATAATTACTGTCGTATATCCCGTTAAAAATAACGAGG
>NW_013702658.1:0-547 GCF_000517525.1 Limulus polyphemus | reverse complement strand
AATCAAAGGGGTAGTAGTACGTTTTCTGTTGCTAAAAAAACAACATACTCCACATTTTGGATCCGTCGGTACGTTATAAGTGTGATGGTCAAATCTCACCATTTCTTCAGACAAGACCAGCCCAAAAGTTGGCGGTGGGTACTAGTAACTAGCTACCTTCTAGCCAGTTCACCAGTTTAACATTAGTGACGGCTATTTCGCGGATAAACCTTCTGTATATTTGCGCGAAAATTCTAAACAAACAAATTATATATGATATGATATTAAACTGTCTGTTATTTCATTACGAATAAATATAATGACAGAAACACTAATACACCCTTAGTGACGGTCTGTATTATTTAGAAACAGTACTTCCAGCCAGTGACGTTGAAAATAGGCGCCAGCGTTTTAATACACATCGGCCAACGTTGAGGCTGTGGCGCCAGTATTTCTTTCCGAGGAATAATGCGGAACTTGCGAAAGTATAAAACATCTATGAATAATGCTGATTGAATTTGTTTAAAATGTTTCTGTGTAAGTACCAGTGTCACTTCTTCAAAACACT
>NW_013702657.1:0-548 GCF_000517525.1 Limulus polyphemus | reverse complement strand
AGAAGTAACGTAAACACTGTTAGTATAGCTTGTCAACAGCAGTGTTCACAAGTAACGTAAACACTGGTAGTATAGCTTGTCAACAGCAGTGTTGAGAAGTAATGTAAACACTATTAGTATAGCTTGTCAACAGCAGTGTTTAGAAGTAACGTAAACACTGTTAGTATAGCTTGTCAACAGCAGTGTTCACAAGTAACGTAAAACACTGGTAGTATAGCTTGTCAACAGCAGTGTTGAGAAGTAATGTAAACACTGTTAGTATAGCTTGTCAACAGCAGTGTTCACAAGTAACGTAAACACTGTTAGTATAGCTTGTCAACAGCAGTGTTGAGAAGTAATGTAAACACTGTTAGTATAGCTTGTCAACAGTAGTGTTCAGAAGTAACGTAAACACTGTTAGTATAGTTTGTCAACAGCAGTGTTGAGAAGTAACGTAAACACTGTTAGTATAGCTTGTCAACAGTAGTGTTCAGAAGTAACGTAAACACTGTTAGTATAGTTTGTCAACAACAGTGTTGAGAAGTAATGTAAACACTGTTAGTATAGCT
>NW_013702656.1:0-548 GCF_000517525.1 Limulus polyphemus | reverse complement strand
AATACATTTTGATAAAGTCCAACTATCACACTTTGAGTGAAGCTGTTGTTAACGTATGACAGAACAAACCTTTGAAATACATTTTGATAAAGTCCAACTATCACACTTTGAGTAAAGCTGTTGTTAACGTATGACAGAACAAACCTTTGAAATACATTTTGATAAAGTCCAATTATCACACTTTGAGTAAAGCTGTTGTTAACGTATGACAGAACAAATCTCTGTTATTAAAATCCAATTAGAGAACTGATATTGAAGGTATATTTAACATATATATAATAATGTGATTTGGTATATTCATCATATATAGAATATTGGGAGTTGGTATATTCATCATATATAGAATATTGGGATTTGGTAAATTCAATATATACAGAATACTGAGATTTGGTATATTCAGCATATATAGAATAATGTGATTTGGTATATTCATCATATATAGAATATTGGGATTTGGTATATTCATCATATATAGAATAATGTGATTTGGTATATTCATCATATATAGAATATTGGGATTTGGTATATTCATCATATATAGAATATTG
>NW_013702655.1:0-548 GCF_000517525.1 Limulus polyphemus | reverse complement strand
GGGTTAACAACTAGTCTAGGCTGTCATTATGTTAATATGGGTTGTTATCCCGAAACGTTTGATTATATAAAGTGTATATATATACAGTAAGACATAGGTCTGAATCCAAGAGGAACTGTGACACAAAAATCTGCAAGAGCTGGATTCACCTTGGAGATGGATTCACCTTGGAGTTGGATTCAAAACGCTAAAATGTTGTTGTATCTCGGCCATACTCATATGTTATTCTAGTTAGTTGTGTCATTAATGTTAAGTAGTTCCTGCTTTTATGCCCTCTTTATTTAGGTATTAAAACTAAACATAATTGTTATAATATTTATGAAGATATATATATATATATATATCTGGCGATATAAAGATTTTACTTTGTCACACACACAGAGATACACAGAAAGAGAGATCTGGTATTCTATCGATATAATATATTATTTTAACGTATCTCTATAATTATGTATATAAAAAGCATGAAGTACCCACAGGTTATATTGGTAGTCCACACATGAGAAGTCAAGCAGAAAAAGAGAACTCCCAGAAGATAAATCTTTCGG
>NW_013702654.1:0-548 GCF_000517525.1 Limulus polyphemus | reverse complement strand
GCAAATAAAAACACTTATTGGCTACTTTATCTGCTGGTGTTATGACATGTTTTTCATTTAAATATTTTAAAAATTGTTTAGTAGCTATTTGAAACAATAATTGTTTGAAAGTATTAGTTGTAACTTTTTTTTCAAAAACTGATTCAGTTGTTGATTATTTATTTTAACCATCTAAACATTTGGAAAACTGAATTTATTTTATAATCCTATTTCATATTAGATTTTAAGTTGATTGCAAAAAAAACATTTTAGTGTATTTCCAAAGAATTGTAATTTTAACTGGATGAGACAATCTTGTCTGTAGTAAGACTTGAGCTGTACAGAGTTATGACATTTTTCTTTAAAGAATTTAATTTTGTTTTTCAATATGCTAGATGTTTTGATAAAATGAGATTAACAGCTTTTCTTCTACTTAGGAGTCATGAGTTTGTTATATTCAGTCATACTTGCATCATTAAAGAGGTCTGTGTATAATAGTTGGTATGAAAGAAGGGTTTGTGTATGTATAATAGTAGTTGGTATGAAAGAAGGGTTTGTGTATGTATAAT
>NW_013702653.1:0-548 GCF_000517525.1 Limulus polyphemus | reverse complement strand
AGTACTAACTTACAGGTTACAACACTTGGTATCTGTTTTGATGGTTTTGATGTATTTGTTTCAAAAGTTTTAGCCAATAGTATGTACTATTTAGTGTAAACTATTTTAACATGCGCTATAAAACTCATTCTGCAGTGATAAAATTTTATTAGTACACAGTGACCAAGAAAAATTTTAAGAGTACTAAGTGCACATAAATAATTTTATAAGAAACATTTATTAATAAATCAGAAAAATCATTCATATTACTTAGTAAAAATCTTCAATGTTTGGTGATTGGATGCTATTTAAAATTATCTCCAGATTTTTTAAAAAAAATATTTTAATTAAACATTTTTACCATACCACCCCTTATTCCATTGACTGAGCTAGTATGATCTATACCAGTGATAAATTATGTATAGAATATCCAGTGTTACTTTGTAAGTTTGTTCTAAGTTTTGTATCAGAGATATCCCTCTCAGGTGGGAAAAGAGTTAAATCTGTATCTTTTGATGTCAAACTTACTTTTATTGCTTTAAATTCTGTTTCTTTCTGTTGACAAGCTG
>NW_013702652.1:0-548 GCF_000517525.1 Limulus polyphemus | reverse complement strand
TACACCCATGCCATATAATTATTTTACCACGAGTAAACACATCCATGCCATATAATTATTTTACTACGAGTAAACACATCCATGCCATATAATTATTTTACCACGAGTAAACACGAGTAATATCTTTCTACCGCTGCAGGTAACATAAATACTTAATTTTTTAACTCAATTTAAACAGATCTTAACCAGTTTAGAGAATCGGTTTGGAACATTCTAATGATAAAGATCTGTTCAACTATATAAACAAACACACTTTCAGACACTTCAGCACGCGCAAATTTGCATTTTAAGGTGCAATGGTAACTTTCTTGTTGCACAATGCTGAAAAGATATTTCGTTTCATATTTTAACAAACTCCAAAATTGAAACTAAAAGTGTTTCAAAGGTAAAGATGTCGCTGTTCTAACAAGCATTAGGATCGAATACAATATTATATTTAACACCTAAGCTAGAAACTATAATCTTCTACTTAAGTTTTTTTGAAAGATTGTTTGTTTGTTTTGAATTTCGCGCAAAGCTACACGAGGGGCTATCTACGCTAGCCGTCC
>NW_013702651.1:0-548 GCF_000517525.1 Limulus polyphemus | reverse complement strand
AATAAAACTACTGATTATACATTCACATCGATATATTTATATGGCAAATAAAACTTCTGATTAAAAATTCACAACGATATATATATTGTAAATAAAAATTTTTGATTAAACATTCACAACGATATATATATATAAGGTAAATAAAAACTTTTGATTAAACATTCACAGCGATATACGTATACATGGTAAATAAAAACTACTGATTAAACGTTTACAACGATATATATAAATATATATACATGATAAATAAAACCTCCTGATTAAACATTCATATCGATATATATATGGTAAATAAAAACTTCTGACTAAACATTCACAGCGATATATATATATATATGGTAAACAAAACTTCTGGTTAAACATTCACAACGATATATATATATATATGGTACATAAAAACTTCTGAGTAAACATTTACAACGATACATATATATTTACATATATATGGTAAATAAAAACTTCTGTTTAAAAAATTAAAAAGATATATATATATGGTATACAAGAACTTCTGTTCAAAAATTCACATCCATATATATATATATATATAT
>NW_013702650.1:0-548 GCF_000517525.1 Limulus polyphemus | reverse complement strand
ATTTTGTTTTTGATATACGCGTTGTTCGGGTTCTTACATCTAAAAAGCGACATCAATTTCTTGACGACCTAATATTTGAGACATGTTTTACAACAAGTACTGTTGTTGGGTTACGTGTGTTTCAACAGGTACTGTTGTTGGGTTACGTGTGTTTCTCAACAGGTACTGTTGTTGGGTTACGTGTGTTTCTCAACAGGTATTGTTGTTGGGAACAACAGTACCTGTTGAGAAACACACGTAAGAGTTACGTGTGGCCAGCAGCTATTTATATTACATCTACATACTGAGGTGAAAGTAACGTAAAGTTATTTTATAAACAAAGTTTGATTTGTCTACCAGTCCTTCACAAACATAAGCTGGGTTATTATAAACCTAACGGTTATTAGATCCTGTCCTGTCCTACTACATCTGCAGATTGTAGATGCTGCTTTGTGAGAGGTAAACATAAAAAACAAAATCAGTAAATCTTAGTGAAATAGAAAATCATCCTACAGTATTGTTTTTAATTATAACTCCACGTTATAGGTTGGATGTCTTTATTTTGTGAA
>NW_013702649.1:0-548 GCF_000517525.1 Limulus polyphemus | reverse complement strand
CCAATGACGTAATTTTTTATGTTACATTTACAATTCCTCGGTTAAGTCAATATTATTGATAAGAGACAATGACGTAATTTTTATGTTACATTTACAATTCCTCAGTTAAGTCAACATTATTGATAAGAGACAATGACGTAATTTTTATGTTACATTTACAATTCCTCAGTTAAGTCAATATTATTGATATGAGACGAGGACGTAATTTTTATGTTACATTTACAATTCCTCAGTTAAGTCAACATTATTGATAAGAGACAATGATGTAATTTTTATGTTACATTTACAATTCCTCAGTTAAGTCAATATTATTGATATGAGACGATGACGTAATTTTATATATTACATTTACAATTCCTCAGTTAAGTCAACATTATTGATAAGAGACAATGACGTAATTTTTATGTTACATTTACAATTCCTCAGTTAAGTCAACATTATTGATAAGAGACAATGACGTAATTTTTATGTTACATTTACAATTCCTCAGTTAAGTCAATATTATTGATAAGAGACAATGACGTAATTTTTATGTTACATTTACAATT
>NW_013702648.1:0-548 GCF_000517525.1 Limulus polyphemus | reverse complement strand
GAACATAGATCTCTTGTCTGAACATAGATCTTTTGTCTGGACATAGATCTCTTGTCTGGACATAGATATCGTGTTTGGAAATAGATCTTTTGTCTGGACATAGATATCATGTTTGGACATAGATCTCTTGTCTGGACATAGATATCATGTTTGGACATAGATCTCTTGTCTGGAAATAGATCTTTTGTCTGGACATAGATCTCTTATGATATCTATGTCCAGACAGATCTATGTCCAAACCCTTGTCTGGACATAGATCTCTTGTCTGGACATAGATATAATGTTTTGACATAGATCTTTGTCTGGACATAGATATCATATTTGGACATAGATCTCTTGTCTGGACATAGATCTCTTGTCTGGACATAGATCTCTTGTCTGGAAATAGATATCATGATTGGACATAGATCTTTTGTCTGGACATAAATATCATGTTTGGACATAGATCTCTTGTCTGGACATAGGTATCATGTTTTGACATAGATCTTTTGTCTGGACATAGATATCGTGTCTGGACATAGATCTCTTGTCTGGACATAGATATAATG
>NW_013702647.1:0-548 GCF_000517525.1 Limulus polyphemus | reverse complement strand
GGATTGATGAGAAATGTAGAAGATAAAGGATGGATTGATGAGGAATGTAAGAAGATAAAGGATGGATTGATGAGGAATGTTAGAAGATAAAGGATGGATTGATGAGGAATGTAAGAAGATAAAGGATGGATTGATGAGGAATGTAAAAAGATAAAGGACGGTTTGATGACGAATGTAAGAAGATAAAGGATGGATTGATGACAAATGTAAGAAGATAAAGGATGGATTGATGAGGAATGTACTGAAAGAGTTGGAAGTTTCAACAAGACAAAGAAACAAAAGACATTACGAAACTGTATTGAAAGTAGAGCTACATCAGAAAATAGTAAGAATAGTACAGAAATTTGGAAGATGTAAAAAAATACTTAGAGTAGAAACAAATGATAACTTTGTACAAGTTTTGGAAGGAAACGAGAATAAGAATTAGTGAAAGTCATGAAAAGAATAAAACCCGTGGACAAAGAGGAGAACTAAGTAAAATAGATGAAAAATTATATTAGGGAATATTTAAATAATGTAATGAGGATTAACAAAAAGGATAAAGAAAC
>NW_013702646.1:0-548 GCF_000517525.1 Limulus polyphemus | reverse complement strand
CTCTTTTAAACGATTGAAAAACACAATCTATATCGTCTTGCTGGAGTTTGTCTGAATTGTTAGAAAACTCCGTCTTCACCTTCATCACATGATTATAGGAATCGTCGTTCGATACATCGAAACAAATTATTTGATACAACCTACAGTAATTGGTATAGCTTACTAAACACTCGGTTTTCGTATTAGAATTATTTAATTTACCCGTCAGCTATCAAATCTGAGTAATAACTAGAATAACCTTACTCTCCATTTTTTAACAAAACGTTGTAATTTTCAAGTGGATTTTATCGTTATTAATTCTAACCCACGTTCTTAATATATTAATATAATCGAAAATCATATTGTTTTCGTTTTGATTATTTTCCTTGTCTTGAAACAAGAGAAAAACGTAAATGATTCTGATTTCATCTCTTCAGTGTTTATTTTATATGTACCGTTTGATTACACCACTCTAATTGATTTCAACATCAGCTCGAGGATTTAGAGCAAAATACTATATTCATTTTGTTGTTTGGGGTAGAACTTCATATGAGGTAGCCATAACGAAC
>NW_013702645.1:0-548 GCF_000517525.1 Limulus polyphemus | reverse complement strand
CGATACGTAACTCCACCACGTCTGATTGAATATTCCGATTACTTTCACCTTGAAAGAGAAATCATTCTGTTGTTTATGTTCCTAAATCATGTTCCTTAGCAACCAAAAGTAGCTAATCAATGTGATTTTGAATCCGAGTATATATATGTGTATAGTTCGTTGAGATTATCTTGGTTCGTTGACAGGAACCATAGAATGTTACTAAAACGTTTACAATCTGTAAGTAACTTAACAGTAAAAGTTCTGTAAATATTTAGCAGAATAGTTTAAATTTTTTAATATAAAAGTAAAATAATTATATTTTTCAGTTTTCGTCATTTAGTTACAAAATATTGTATTCATACCTGGTTTGATATTACATTTTGAAAGTGCGTTTTTTTATAACGATTATTATAGCCTTAACTAGCAAACATACTAAGATTCTAGGGTTAATGCTTCCATCGTCTAAGTTTCACTCTCAGACAAGATCACCGAAAACTTGCCTGGGTATTTCACTGAGTTATTACATAAACCCAGTGAAACACATAGCAATGATCCAATCATCCAAG
>NW_013702644.1:0-548 GCF_000517525.1 Limulus polyphemus | reverse complement strand
TAGCATTAATTCAGTTATAGGTTTCTTTTCGTACTAACAATATAGTTTACTCATTGTTGAAACGCCAAACGTACCCAAGTTATAATGTGAATTGTCACCAGTACCTTATACCATTAATTACAACTAAAATTATCGGTCAAAGTATTGTTTTGGGTTTTCTACATAATTCTAATATAATCTAAAAAGCATGTTAGTTGCGTGGCAATAACGGACTACATTCTAATTCGACTTATTCTTAATTTAAACAACTGCTTCCATCTATTGAGAGATAAACACAACTCAGGTTTTAATGTATAGAAATGGATAAACATTTCATACAATTTGCTAAATTATATCCTTAGGTGTGAATACAAAGTATATTTAGTGCCAGATCCAGTATTACCTACTTCTTTGAAACGACAAGTTATGTACACAATGAGTTACCTGCAAGAATAGAACCCCATATATTGACGTTATTAATTCTCAAGCCTACTGTGGCGAGATTAATGTGAATCCAAAAGATTAAAAACACTCCAATAATTTACGTATTTAATTTGAACAAAATGGTA
>NW_013702643.1:0-548 GCF_000517525.1 Limulus polyphemus | reverse complement strand
GTCTCCAGCCATTATTAGTCTTAAAATGGGTTCCTCGTTATCGAATTTGAGTCCTTGAAAAATATCAATTTCACTTAAGGTGACAGAAGGACAACAAATTCGAAAACGGGAATAACTGTCTTTATGGGTGAAAATCACATCTTTTAGAATAGTATTGGAACTATACTTATTTAGTGTAATGTTTCTTGAAAAACAATCTGCATATTTTGATTGTAGTAAAAAAGCCATAACCATTAAAATTGGATTTTCAGTTAATATTTTGGCATTTCAATTGTGAAATAATTACAGCTCTGATTAAGGTATTACACGTTTATCAGAAGGAAGACAGTATCCATGGAGCTCGAAGTAGTTTCTTCTATCATAAATGCTTAAGTTCACTGATTAAAATATTACACGTTTATCAGAAGGAAAACAGTATCCATGGGGTTCGAAGTAGTTTCTTCTATCACAAATGTTTAAGTTCAAATTGCTATTAATAAACGAGATATGTAGGTCAAGAAACGTACAATAACTTAATAAGTTGTTTCATTTTCTAGTTCCAACTATAC
>NW_013702642.1:0-548 GCF_000517525.1 Limulus polyphemus | reverse complement strand
TTGCAAGTTAAGACAAAATTGTCCGGGTTTATACAATTTTCAAAAAACCTAATTCTCACACAAATAAAGATATAGAATTACAATACAAGTAGATTAGTTAGCTTATATTGGAACTACTATTACTTGTTTCAATACCTGGTTACTGAAAAAAAAAACATAATTATTATAAATGCAGAAACTTAATATATCTTTTATATTTTTAGAGATAAGTTTTCTTTCTTACAGTACTATGAATGGATAACAGAACTGTTTAATTGAGGAATTCATAACAGAAATTAAATCTTTCAACGGAATTGTGATATACAGTATGGTAAAATCAAATGTTTGAATATTATTATTATATTCTGATTTTGTATTGCTTGACTGTTTGAGTATTGATTTTCTATACCTATATATTTATAATTATTTATATACATATATATATAATAGTGGTGTAGTGCTAAATTTTAGCGAGTTGGATTTCTAATCCAAAGGTACCGGGTTCGTTCCCCGGCAGGGATGCTACCACCATTGCCTGGTCCCAAGTCCAGGATGAGAAAGGAGGAGGG
>NW_013702641.1:0-548 GCF_000517525.1 Limulus polyphemus | reverse complement strand
ATCTCGAACTAATGACACAGCACTTTCTAGACTGTTCATGTTCAAATAGTTCGAACTAATGGCACAGCACTTCCTAACGAAAAATTCCTCTAGACTGTTCATGTACAAATATCTCGAACTAATGACGAAGCACTTTCTAGACTGTTCATGTACAAATATCTCGAACTAATGACGAAGCACTTTCTAGACTGTTCATGTTCAAATAGTTCGAACTAATGGCACAGCACTTCCTAACGAAAAATTCCTCTAGACTGTTCATGTACAAATATCTCGAACTAATGACGAAGCACTTCCTAGACTGTTCATGTACAAATAGTTCGAACTAATGGCACAGCACTTCCTAACGAAAAATTCCTCTAGACTGTTCATGCACAAATACCTCGAACTAATGACGAAGCACTTCCTAGACTGTTCATGTACAAATAGTTCGAACTAATGGTACAGCACTTCCTAACGAAAAATTCCTCTAGACTGTTCATGCACAAATATCTCGAACTAATGACACAACACTTCCTAGACTGTTCATGTACAAATATTTCAAACTAATG
>NW_013702640.1:0-548 GCF_000517525.1 Limulus polyphemus | reverse complement strand
GTATACTGTTCATCTGTTTGTTTGTCTAGATGTGTTTAATGGTATCTTTAAGATACTGTTCATCTGTTTGTGTATTTCGTCTGCTACCGCTGAGTGTTCTCAGTATTATCAGTTTTACGAAAATCTTTCAGTCACAGAATGTAATAAAACTCCTGTCATTCTTTCTTCGTATACTTTCCATATTGTATTTCCGCTGGTCTAATGAAATTCTAATATTCTCTGTTAACACAATTTCTGAGCATTTTATACATTTAAACAAAGTATCTCGAAACGAGTTTGGCGGATATCGTTGTTCACATTTCACGCTTCTCTGAAGAGTTCCGCCTACAAAACAGGAGAAATATTCCATATGTAGGAAACGTTAACCACGTGATTGGCCAGGTTTGACAGTCATAGGATCCTGGTTTATTATAACGATAACCAAATAACGCGAAATGTGTTAATGATAGATCAATGTTGTACCATCGGGGTCTGTGAGTTCTTACAAGAATTATAGATACATGTGGAGTTGATCATTGTACATTAGGTAGGTTCTGTACGATCAGTAG
>NW_013702639.1:0-548 GCF_000517525.1 Limulus polyphemus | reverse complement strand
ACACTACTAGATACTGGAAGATAACACTACTAGATACTGGAATATAACAGTATCAGATACTGGAATATAACACTACTAGAAACTGGAATATAACACTACTAGAAACTGGAATATAACCCTACTAGAAACTGGAATATAACACTACTAGAAACTGGAATATAACACTACTAGATACTAGAATATAACACTACTAGATACTTGAATATAACAGTAATTGTAACTGGAAGACAACACTACTAGATACTGGAACATAACAGTACTAGATACTGGAAGATAACAGTTCTAGATGCTGGACGATAACAGTACTAGATACTGGAAGATAACACTTCTAGATACTGGACGATAACAGTATTAGATACTGGAAGATAACAGTATAGCTACTGGAAGATAACAGTACTAGTTACTTGAAGATAACACTACTAAATACTGGAAGATAACACTACTAGAAACTGGAATATAACACTACTAGATTCTGGAATATAACACTACTAGAAACTGGAATATAACACTACTAGATACTGGAATATAACACTACTAGTTACTGGAAT
>NW_013702638.1:0-548 GCF_000517525.1 Limulus polyphemus | reverse complement strand
GTCTCGCTAGAAATAGCGTTATGGTGACTAATATATTACGTTTTATTACTTCTAGTATGAGAAGGCTTAATTAAGATTTGAGGTTATTTCTAGCTACTTAGAGCTTCTTTAGCCTAATTTTCTATATTTGTTTACCTGCTTATTGGATAACTTGTTTCTGTCAGGACTATAAAAATTATATCATATTTAAATTATTCTTTTCAATAATGAATAAATATAATAAGTATTAGAATTTTTTCATGATACTGTAAAATGTTTGGGTCAATTTTCCGTATTGTGGAAAGTGCATTTCCTTGATTTTTTTAATCATTCTGTTTATAACCTTAACATTATTCCCCATTCTAGTCAACTAAAGTTTACGAACACATAGTTTGTAATTATGCCATTTTTAACCCACACAGAATTATCTGAACATTTGTTACACAGTTAGTTATTACACGACTCCACTGATCAGACATTTGATGCCGATTTAAGGTTCTATTATTGGTGTTTCTTTTGAATATTAGAGAATACAAACTAGCCGTTTTTGGCTGCTATACGAAACATAT
>NW_013702637.1:0-548 GCF_000517525.1 Limulus polyphemus | reverse complement strand
GGATGTAATTAAATACCGATCTGTGACAGTTGGAAGGTTTAAACATGTAGTCAGGACTTGCAGAGATCAATTGAAGGAAAAGTATGAGAAAGTAACGCCATCTATCGTAATAAATGTTTCGAGCTATCAAACCCTAAACTGAAAACAATGATGGAATTTCATTCAATTTGTTTTTTTTTATATTTATCCTTATTTGGATCCGTAATTAGCATTTTTCTAATTAACTCTAAAACTCACATTCTATTTTAAAACTTTTATGTTGAATAAAAACAATATTTAAAACGTTGTGAATTACACTGAAAATACAGACAAACTTCTTAAAATAGCAAAGCTAGGCCTGAAATCTGTTTTCGCCATAAGAAAACGTATATATACACATGACTGGTATTAAATTAAATTAACAGATAATAACATGCAGATGCGACTATAAATTTTTAATAGAAACTGAGATAAGTTTTTATTCTCTTTACAGCATTTAGAAATGTCTGGGTTATCAGATTTTCAAGTAAAAAAAGGATATTTAGTCAGTTTAAACTGGGCAATAAAAA
>NW_013702636.1:0-548 GCF_000517525.1 Limulus polyphemus | reverse complement strand
GAGAGGATATCAGTTTGAAGAAAACAAGCTAATTGTGAGAGAGGATATCAGTTTGAAGAAAACAAGCTAATTGTGAGAGAAGATATCAGTTTGAAGAAAATAGGCTAATTGTGAGAGAGGATATCAGTTTGAAGAAAACCCTGATATCCTCTCTCACAATTAGCCTTTTGAAGAAAACAGGCTAATTGTGAGAGAGGATATCAGTTTGAAGAAAATAGGCTAATTGTGAGAGAGGATATCAGTTTGAAGAAAATAGGCTAATTGTGAGAGAGGATATCAGTTTGAAGTTAGTCAGTTTGGACTTAGCTGAACATACAAATATACATACATACGAAGCTACAAGCTAAAGTTCAGTCACATAAGGAATTCAGGAACTCTGTAAATAAAACAAAAACAGTTTCAAATGACTATTTGAAAATTAATTTATTAACACCGTATCACATAACATTTTATCTCTAAACGAGATATTTTCAAGTGTGAACATAAACGATACACAGAATCCGTCAGTTATAACAAATAGCTCTCCAACAATGCCTCAGAGTATTAGA
>NW_013702635.1:0-548 GCF_000517525.1 Limulus polyphemus | reverse complement strand
AGAATTTGCATTGGAGAGACCCAAAAAAGTGCCCAGATCCATCAGACACCTGCCAGAAAGATCTTTTACTGTAGACAGTGCAATGGATGACTGCAAAACCCTATATTTAAAAGCTGGTAAGCACAAGCCAAAGAAGTGGGCAGTCACTTCGCTGGTGCCAGCTTTTTCCATGATAGCCCATGGAAGGTACAGTCTGGATTGGGCAATTTACTAGAGGTTATGCATATAAGATATGAACACTAAGATAAAAAGAAGTATTTTTATTCTTAACATGAAACCACCTTTCACTCAGACTGACTCAGTGTAGGTTTTGAAAATCACAGACAAGTCTTTAGCAAAAATATTTTATTACAGTACCTTACTTTATTAATTACTCTGTATCAAATCATGATGTAATACTTACATGTTCAATAAAGAAACAAAAAAAAGATTCAACTTACTCAAATCAGCTTTCTGTTCTTTTGGACCTTTATCTTTGATGTCCAGCCCCAAACCATCATATAGAGACATTTTTTCAGAACTTAAAAAATAAAAAATAACAGTATTAT
>NW_013702634.1:0-548 GCF_000517525.1 Limulus polyphemus | reverse complement strand
GTGTATCGGTAGTAAAGCTACTTAGGTGTATCGGTAGTAAAGTAAGTTAGGTGTGTCGCTAGTAAAGTTACTTAGGTGTATCGGTAGTTAAGTTAATTAGGTGTATCGGTAGTAAAGCTAATTAGGTGTATCTGTAGTTAAGCTAATTAGGTGTATCGGTAGTAAAGCTAATTAGGTGTATCTGTAGTAAAGTTACTTAGGTGTATCGGTAGTAAAGCCTTACTTAGGTGTATCGGTAGTAAATCTACTTAGGTGTATCGGTAGTAAATCTACTTACTTTGGTGTATCGGTAGTAAAGTTACTTTGGTGTATCGGTAGTAAAGTTACTTAGGTGTGTCGATAGTAAAGTTACTTAGGTGTATCGGTAGTTAAGCTAATTAGGTGTATCGGTAGTAAAGCTAATTAGGTGTATCGGTAGTAAAGTTACTTAGGTGTATCGGTAGTAAAGTTACTTAGGTGTATCGGTAGTTAAGCTAATTAGGTGTATCGGTAGTAAAGCTACTTAGTTGTATCGGTAGTAAAGTTACTTAGGTGTATCGGTAGTAAAG
>NW_013702633.1:0-548 GCF_000517525.1 Limulus polyphemus | reverse complement strand
TGATAGTTGCATACTAACTGATTCCTTTTTAGACCAACTATATTCCCAGGAGCATATGTCCGGTTATCCTAACCTTAATGATTCCTTCATTGTGTCCTATAGTCATTCTGACTTGCACTATCTCGATTCACAAACTTTAGAATTTCTTTTGCTTGTTTGGGGGAAGTGATCCATTTGGTTCAGTTCAACTGTCAAGCACCCTATTTTCCTATCTTTGCCTGAGTCTTCCTTCTATGCTTCGTTACCTTTCATCCCTTGACCTCATGTTGTAAGCACTTGATAGAGATGCATTCGTCCTCAGTATCTGGCCCTGTTCCCGATATATTCCTCTCACTTCCCAATTCCACACTTTTACCCATCTAGCTTCCACGCATCCCACTTCCGTTTGATGTTTATTGGCCCCGTTGTTAACAACCCAAGAAATTGTCTGTCATAGTTTTCACTCCTCTTGTCCCAGATATCAACTGACCCATAGACTTTCACTTCAGTTCTCTTCTCCCTTACACTTAGTTTTCAAGCTATTCAGTTTTGTCCTCTTTTGAACCACA
>NW_013702632.1:0-548 GCF_000517525.1 Limulus polyphemus | reverse complement strand
CAGTGTATTTCCTCGAGTGAGTGAGATTGTTTTTATATTAGCAAATAATATTCCAGGTGTCTTTGACTAGAAAGTCCCCTTTGGTGAATTACACGGGCTAACGTTGAAAAATGGAAAACCTTCTAAAACACCACCCATGGGTTAACTATACCATATTGAAAAATGGAAAACCTTCTAAAACACCACCCATGGGTTAACTACACCATGTTGAAAAATGGAAAACCTTCTAAAACACCACCCATGAGTTAACTACATCATGTTGAAAAACGGAAAACCTTCTAAAACACCACCCGTGGGTTAACTACACCATGTTGAAAAACGGAAAACCTTCTAAAACACCACCCGTGGGTTAACTACACCATGTTGAAAAATGGAAAACCTTCTAAAACACCACCCGTGGGTTAACTACACCATGTTGAGAAACGGAAAACCTTCTAAAACACCACCCGTGGGTTAACTACACCATGTTGAAAAACGGAAAACCTTCTAAAACACCACCCATGGGTTAACTATACCATATTGAAAAATGGAAAACCTTCTAAAACACC
>NW_013702631.1:0-548 GCF_000517525.1 Limulus polyphemus | reverse complement strand
CAGTAGGTACCGACCTGAACATTCTACTATACATTTCTACAGTAGGTACCGACCTGAACACTCTACTATACATTTCTACAGTAGGTACCGACCCGAACACTACTATACATTTCTACAGTAGGTACCGACCTGAACACTCTACTATACATTTCTACAGTAGGTACCGACCTGAACACTCTACTAGACATTCTACACAGTAGGTACCGACCTGAACACTCTACTATACATTTCTACAGTAGGTACCGACCTGAACACTCTACTAGACATTTCTACAGTAGGTACCGACCTGAACACTCTACTAGATACATTTCTACAGTAGGTACCGACCTGAACACTCTACTAGACATTTCTACAGTAGGTACCGACCTGAACACTCTACTAGACATTTCTACAGTAGGTACCGACCTGAACACTCTACTAGACATTTCTACAGTAGGTACCGACCTGAACACTCTACTAGATATTTCTACAGTAGGTACCGACCTGAACACTCTGCTAGACATTTCTACAGTCGGTATCGACCTGAACACTCTACTAGACATTTGTAC
>NW_013702630.1:0-548 GCF_000517525.1 Limulus polyphemus | reverse complement strand
CCATTGTCATATGTTAGTAGTAGTAGTAGTACCATTGTCATGTGTTAGTAGTAGTAGTAGTAGTAGTACCATTGTCATATGTTAGTAGTAGTAGTATCATTGTTATATGTTAGTAGTAGTGCCATTGTCATATGTTAGTAGTATTAGTACCATTGTCAAATAAAGGTGTTTATGCATGTCCGATATTACTGTTTAAGTGTCTAATTGATATATCTTAACAATTTTTTAAGAATCAAGTAAAAACCCTTTTTTTATTATCAATTGTGTCCTATCAAACCTGTTAATAATAATTATTTTAAATTATGAGGGAGTTTTGAAGTGGGATTATCACTGGATTACTGATCAATGGATTATCACTGGACTACTGATTAATGTGATGTAAAGTGAGATTATCATTGGATTACTGATTAATGTTATTGTAAAGTGAGATTATCACTGGATTACTGATTAATGTGATTGTAAAGTGGAATTATCACTAGAGTACTGATTAATGGATTATCATTGGATTACTGATTAATGTGATTGTAAAGTGGGATTATCATTGAATT
>NW_013702629.1:0-548 GCF_000517525.1 Limulus polyphemus | reverse complement strand
GTGTATCAGATAGAAGACAAAACACAAGACGGTGTGTGACTGTATATGTTGTGTGTATCAGTAGATAGAAGACACAACACACGACTGTGTGTGACTATATGGTGTGTGTATCAGTAGATAGAAGACACAACACAAGACGGTGTGTGACTTATATGTTGTGTATATCAGTAGATAGAAGACAAAACACAAGACTGTCTATGACTGTATATGTTGTGTGTATCAGTAGATAGGTCTTGTGTTGTGTCTTGTGTGGGACTGTATATGTTGTGTTTTGTGTCTTCTATCTACTGATACACACACCATATACAGTCACACAGTCTTGTGTTGTGTGTTCTATCTACTGATACACACAATATATACAGTCACACACCGTCTTGTGTTGTGTCTTCTATCTACTGATACACACAACATATACAGTCACATAGTCTTGTGTTGTGTCTTCTATCTACTGATACACGCAACATATACAGTCACACTGACTGTATATGTTGTGTGTATCAGTAGATAGAAGACACACACACAGTCTTGTGTTATATAGTCGTTGTGTA
>NW_013702628.1:0-548 GCF_000517525.1 Limulus polyphemus | reverse complement strand
ATGTACTCTTCTATGAACCAGTTTTTATGTACTCTTCTATGTACCAGTTTGCATCGATTGAAGTCTTATTGTTATTGTTTCAGAAGAATATCTGCGGACATTTTGTTTTGCTAGACCATCAGTTGTTTATAATTGCTTCTGGAATAGGAAAAGAAATGTACAGAAGTAGAAGACAGAGTACTTAAAACTGGTTAGATATTTAATTGTTTTATTCATAGATCCCAAAGGATACTACCGGTATAGAGTCTTTGAAGGATCTTACTCTAAATCCCAGAGGAGTTATCGCTAAAGGATCTTTCGAGAATCTCACTTGTTAATCAAAAAGAGTATAGTGGTCTTTGGATAATCTTCCTTATTAATCCCAAACAAACTTTGGGGGATCTTCCTTATTAATCCCAAACAAACTTTGGGGGATCTTCCTTATTAATCCCAAACAAACTTTGGGGTATCTTTCCTATTAATCCCAAACAAACTTTGGGATATCTCTCTTATTAATCCCTAAACGAAACTTTGGGGGATCTTTCCTTATTAATCCCAAACGAAACTTT
>NW_013702627.1:0-548 GCF_000517525.1 Limulus polyphemus | reverse complement strand
CAAAGTGTTCTGTTATACTAAAATACAGTGTTCTGTTATACTAAAACAAAGTGTTCTATCATACTAAAATACAGTGTTCTGTTATACTAAAATAAAGTGTTCTGTCATACTAAAATACAGTACATACTATAAAGTAACAAACAAAGTATTTTTCACGTCAATCTCGAAATGGAACTGTACGTATGTATGTGTGGTGAGCACACTTCATATGCATGGGGCAGTAGTGTATGTACGGTAGGGCTCAACCCTAAAATCGCCATTATTGAATGTTTTTAAATCACATTAACATAAGATCTTTGTATTAATAAATAGGACTATAATTGCTGTAATTCTTGCTCCATGATTACTGTCCGTTTTATGTCTCAACCATGGGATGAGTATAGCGTTAAGTAATTCTGACTAGAAACATATCAATAAAGTGGTTTTATTTAGAAAATATGTGATATTAAATCAGCAATTTTTACTAGAAAACGTGAAATTAAGTAATTTTAATTAGAAAACATGCAACATTAAAAAATGTAATTCTGATTAGAAAACATGCAACATTT
>NW_013702626.1:0-548 GCF_000517525.1 Limulus polyphemus | reverse complement strand
ACAAACTTGAGCTAAAATTTGTGTGAGATATAATTATTCTGGGCTCAGGGGAGAGTTCACAGAAAGAAAGCTTGATTACAAACTTGAGCTAAAATTTGTGTGAGATTTAATTATTCTGGGCTCAGTGATTTCTTTGGGTGTGGCATATTATATAGATGAAATGTAAGAAATATAAACCGTTTGTAAGAAGTATAGATAAATACGAGTTTTTAAAGATACTAACTTTTCTACAGGAGTATCATCAAGGTAGAAAGGACTTGGTTATTGATCAGGTTCGGATGAACCATGTGATACAGATGTTTCAATGTAATGATTGTGTGTTGGTGGTTAAAGGAAAACTGAATACCGTTAACATAGGTAAGATGTTTCATTTCCTGAGAGCTTACCAATTTTTGTTAATAGAAAATTAAACTCAATAGTAAGTTAAAGTTTCGCAATATAACAAAAGTAACACATAACGTAATATCGGGTAGAAATGTCACTTTAAAAGTCAAAAATCAACTATTTTGTAATGTAAAGGCAGGTTTAAACTGTTTCTGAAGACCTCT
>NW_013702625.1:0-548 GCF_000517525.1 Limulus polyphemus | reverse complement strand
GACGGTATTTTATAGTTAAATGACTTGGGTCTCTTCTGGATGTTCAAGACGGTATTTTATAGTTAAATGGCTTGGGTCTATTCTGGATGTTGAAGACGGTATTTTATAGTTAAATGGCTTGGGTCTCTTGTGGATGTTGAAGACGGTATTTTATAGTTAAATGACTTGGGTCTCTTGTGGATGTTGAAGACGGTATTTTATAGTTAAATGGCTTGGGTCTATTCTGGATGTTGAAGACGGTATTTTATAGTTAAATGGCTTGGGTCTCTTCTGGATGTTGAAGACGGTATTTTATAGTTAAATGTCTTGGGTCTCTTCTGGATGTTGAAGACGGTATTTTATAGTTAAATGGCTTTAGTCTATTCTGGATGTTGAAGACGGTATTTTATAGTTAAATGGCTTGGGTCTCTTCTGGATGTTGAAGACGGTATTTTATAGTTAAATGGCTTTAGTCTATTCTGGATGTTGAAGACGGTATTTTATAGTTAAATGACTTAGGTCTCTTCTGGATGTTGAAGACGGTATTTTATAGTTAAATGTCTTGGGTC
>NW_013702624.1:0-548 GCF_000517525.1 Limulus polyphemus | reverse complement strand
AGATAGCCCTCGTGTAGCTTTGCGCGAAATTCAAACAAAACAAAACAAGTTTGCTTGATGTTAGAAAAACACGTAGGTTCAAAAAGTATTGATAGAAATGAATAAAAACCTTATAACCCGAGCGATTTCGAAAGGTCCACTTCATTTATATAGGATACTCGTAGTTATGTTACAGTGTTACTGTTTACAAACACATAATTTTAATTTTTCTAGTTTTCAATGGCTATAATATAAAAGTAAATATATTCTGTTATTTTGTAACTGATGGTATAAAAGCTATAATATAAAAGTAAATATATTCTGTTATTTTGTAACTGATGGTATAAAGCTATAATATAAAAGTAAATACATTCTGTTATTTTGTAACTGATGGTATAAAAGCTATAATATAAAAGTAAATATATTCTGTTATTTTGTAACTGATGGTATAAAAGCTATAATATAAAAGTAAATATATTCTGTTAGTTTGTAACTGATGGTATAAAAGCTATAATATAAAAGTAAATACATTCTGTTATTTTGTAACTGATGGTATAAAAGCTATAATA
>NW_013702623.1:0-548 GCF_000517525.1 Limulus polyphemus | reverse complement strand
GTACCTAAATTTAGCTAGAAATTTTAATAAAAGTAACCCAAAAAATGGGGCTAACTCGGTAACCCGTGGCCCGATTTTAACGAAGCTTGTTTTAATTTGTTTCTATTCTCATTTCATAACAAATATGACACTATTGTGCGCCGTTTTGGCTGTATTTAATTACAGACAAGCAAACAAACTATCTCAGAGTTTTAGTAGTATATAGATTGTTCCTTCTATTCCTTCTGTTAATATTATTAATAGCTCAACTTTTAGCTTAATGTGAATTTGCATCTTAAATGTCTGAAATACGATTTTACTTTACTTTTACACACAGTCCTTCCTTTTAAGGCTACTTTTCAACAGAAAGTTTGAGAACCAACAAACAAGTTTCAAATTTCGTGTCATTTTTCTTTAAGAATTTCTCAACAAGAATGGTATGTGAAACATTTATCTTGACGGTGTTCATCCCTCGTTTGGCACTGATATAAAATATAGGAACACTTGTCTTGATGGGTCTCATCCCTCGTTTGGCACTCATACAGATTGTAGAAACTCTTATATTTGCG
>NW_013702622.1:0-548 GCF_000517525.1 Limulus polyphemus | reverse complement strand
CATGTGACAGCAAAAAGAGATTTGTAACCCTTACCTTCTGAGCTATAGAAGGGATTTCTGGGTTAGAATATATCTTTCAGATATTTGTGTAATTCATTGGATTCCGATTCATCAAAGTAGTGTGTAGTGATAAAAAGTGAATCTAGGACATTAATGACTGGCGAACTGTTGACAATAGCTAGAGTACCAAGAATATATTCCTAAATATTATGTTTGTGAGTTTATCGGAACATGTATCATTGTTCTGATTTTACATGTGAAACCTATGATTGTGCTCTGAGTAAAATGTAGTAAAATTGTCATATGTATATGAAGAATATCAGGTATGTGAGTAGATGGAAAATAAATCCATATGATAAAAATCACACATATGCAGTGAAGATTTAGCATGTGGATCCTGAAATGATAAGCCTGAATGTGGAAATCCATCATACATGTGCAGTAATGATAGGAGGAGAGTGAGAAAAAAACAATGGAATACCATGCCTTGTCTCCCATGGTTACACCATGAAATGTGATTTTTCCATTTGAAATACCTAGAGTGACAG
>NW_013702621.1:0-548 GCF_000517525.1 Limulus polyphemus | reverse complement strand
CAAACAAGTATCTATATATCGGAATAAAACAGAAAGAGTTTGATTGAAAAAAAAATGTCCTATTTACAATTTTTCTAAACTGAAATGATTTCGACAGGAAAAAAATTAAAGAAACACATCTCTGTATCCGAATAAATCCAGGAAATGGAAATCATGTTAAAAAAACAGTATGTTAGGAATAAGTAAATACAATTTAATAAATGAGAAAAGGAAGACAGATAGGAAAAAATCATTTATTTACTTTACAAAGAAAATCTATATATCCTAATAAATAACCAAAGAAGGATAAAGAGCAGTTTACTCTATAGAAAAAATCTATATATCCTAATAAATCATGAAAGAGGAAGGATAAAGAGCAGTTTACTCTACAGAAAAAAATCTATATATCCTAATAAATCATGAAAGGGGAAGTATAAAAAACAGTATACTCAACAGAAACAAATCTATATATTCTAATAAATCATGAAAGAGGAAGGATAAAAAAGCAGTTTACTCTATAGAAAAAATCTATATATCCTAATAAATCATGAAAGGGAAGGATAAAAAAA
>NW_013702620.1:0-548 GCF_000517525.1 Limulus polyphemus | reverse complement strand
GTTTACATATATATATATATATATAAACTAATAAAAAATAGCTCAGATGAAAATAACAACAATCAGAAACCACGTAAAATGTATATATTTACTTTCAGAAGAATTTTACAAAACTACTAAGATAACCTGCCGACGTCTCTAATTTTGAACTAGTCCCCAACACCGTAACACCCACCATCCATTATAAGGGATTGAGTGCCACCCTTATAACGCACCCTCAACTTGTAGTGCGGGAAATATTTTGGGGGGGGATCACACGAATTCGAACTCAGCTCGCTAGTACCGAAATCCAGAGCTTTACCACGGGCCGACCCGCACCCACTTTCAGGAGAAGGTGGCGACATGTTATGTGTAAATTAGAATGCACCCAAATAAAGATTCGAACATGGTTTGCATCATAAGCCGTGGAACCAAAATATTTCTAACTTAAAGAAACTGTACATGTATCCAAATGTGTGTATATAATACAAAACAGTTTATATAAAGAGGACTGCAATTATCATTATAGGTCAAGAGGTCAGAAAGTTTTGAATGCTAAAATTTCCTCA
>NW_013702619.1:0-548 GCF_000517525.1 Limulus polyphemus | reverse complement strand
CTACTAAGGTTTATCAAAAATGGGTCAGCCAGTTCCTTGTAACAATTTGTGAGGTCAAGACACCAGACAGACAGTAATCTGTTCCTATATACATACTGGTACTGACTATCTAAGGCTCCATTGGATAACTGTACGAACACAGAAGACTTCATTTATTTCTAGTGCTAGGAACAAGATGTATTTTGATGTGGGTCTAGTAATCTTTTAGGCAGTTAATTGTTGATTACTTAGTTGCTTTAGTGAAATATTTGTTATCATAAGCACAGCCAACATATATAACTTCAGTGTTCACAGAAGCATCAAAAACGGTCATTCAGATCATCACACTAACCTCTGACCCATCAAACAAGCAACTATTTAAATTGAATGTTATTGTAGACATCCATAAAGTTATCTAACAAAAGTTTCAAAGAATTCAGACTGACATCTCATCAGCTTCTTACTTTTAATGGACAACTTGTGTGAAATAACAAGTATTTTTCAAGATATCCAAATTTTTATACCAAATTTAAAGGATATAGTTACACAGAATATTCTAATTATTTATG
>NW_013702618.1:0-548 GCF_000517525.1 Limulus polyphemus | reverse complement strand
TATTAACTAATCAGTTCTGTATGTACACTAAATACTCAGTTATTGTTCTAATACACCATTATACGTGCATTGTGTGAATTAACTAATCAGTTCTGTTTTTACACTAAATACTCAGTTATTGTTCTACTACACCATTATAGGTGCGTTGTGTCAAATAACTAATCAGTTCTGTATGTACACTAAATACTCAGTTATTGTTCTACTACAACATTATACGTGTATTGTGTCTATGAACTAATCAGTTCTGTTGTTACACTAAATACTCAGTTATTGTTCTACTACACCATTTATTCCCGCATTGTGTCAATTAACTAATCAGTTCTGTATGTACACCAAATACTCAGTTATTGTTCTACTACACCATTATACGTGCATTGTGTCAATTAACTAATCAGTTCTGTTATCACACTAAATACTCAGTTATTGTTCTACTACACCATTATACGTGCATTGTGTCTAATAACTAATCAGTTATGTTATCACACTAAATACTCAGTTGTTGTTCTACTACACCATTATACGTGCATTGTGTCTATTAACTAATGAGT
>NW_013702617.1:0-548 GCF_000517525.1 Limulus polyphemus | reverse complement strand
AACACCAACAGACTAGTGCCGCAGATACTAGACAATCTGTTTACTTATAATCCATTGATAGCCACTTGCTGCTAGAAAGTATGAAAACATCAACGTTTAAAGAATTTATATCTTACAAATCAATCATACTTTTGATCATTGTTTATTAATACACTTATCATTCCAGTGTATGATGTTTAATTTGCCTTTGTTTTGTGTATGATGTTCAAGTTGTCCTTTGCTTTTGTGTATGATGTTTAAGTTGTCTTTTGTTTTTGTGTATGATGTTTAAGTTGTCCTTTGTTTCTGTGTATGATGTTCAAGTTGTCCTTTGCTTCTGTGTATGATGTTTAAGTTGTTTTTATATATGATGTTTAAGTTGTCCTTTGTTTTTGTGTATGATGTTTAAGTTGTCCTTTGTTTCTGTGTATGATGTTTAAGTTGTCCTTTGTTTTTGTGTATGATGTTCAAGTTGTCCTTTGCTTTTGTGTATGATGTTTAAATTGTCCTTTGCTTTTGTGTATGATGTTTAAGTTGTCCTTTTGTTTTTGTGTATGATGTTTAAGTTG
>NW_013702616.1:0-548 GCF_000517525.1 Limulus polyphemus | reverse complement strand
CTTTGTGTTTAATTTCAAACAAACCCTTATCCTCTCGTGGCATTTCTTTCGTTAGCTACAGGGGGTCGGCGCGTGTGTTTCCATCATCCAGTGAGACATTATTACCTGTTAGTTGTATTTGAGTTGGGCGTGGCTTAGCGTTTAGCGTATTCGGACCGAGTATCAGAAGTCTCGTGACCTGCTAGTCGTTGCCGCGAAATCACACTCCGCATTTTGGTGGATGGTAGGATGCTACTGACTGGAACTCTGACAACCATGGTTTTTGGGTGCACAAAGTCTGATTATCAGCGCATTCCAACCACATGGTAATATACGGTGTAATCACATGTGGATATTACATTTTAGACATACTTCAAATAGCTCTGGCTACCAGCGCATTCCAACCACATGGTAATATACGGTGTAATCACATGTGGATGTTACATTTTAGACATACTTCAAATACTCTGGCTACCAGCGCATTCCAACCACATGGTAATATACGGTGTAATCACATGTGGATGTTACATTTAGACATATTTCAAATACTCTGGCTACCAGCGCATTCC
>NW_013702615.1:0-548 GCF_000517525.1 Limulus polyphemus | reverse complement strand
CCTTACTTGTATACCTTCTCTACATCTTGTCCTTAGTTGTAGTATACCTTCTCTACATCTTGTCTTAGTTGTAGTATACCTTCTCTACATCTTTTCTTACTTGCAGTATACCTTCTCTACATCTTGCCTTACTTGTATACCTTCTCTACATCTTGTCTTAGTTGTAGTATACCTTCTCTACATCTTTTCTTACTTGCAGTATACTTTCTCTATATCTTGTCTTAGTTGTAGTATACCTTCTCTACATCTTTTCTTACTTGCAGTATACTTTCTCTACATCTTTTCTTACTTGCAGTATACCTTCTCTACATCTTGCCTTACTTGTATACCTTCTCTACATCTTTTCTTACTTGCAGTATACATTCTCTACATCTTGCCTTACTTGTATACCTTCTCTACATCTTGCCTTACTTGTATACCTTCTCTACATCTTTTCTTACTTGCAGTATACATTCTCTACATCTTGCCTTACTTTTAGTATACCTTTTTTACACCTTGTCTTAATCTTAGTATACCTTCTCTACACCTTGTCTTACTTTTAGTATACC
>NW_013702614.1:0-548 GCF_000517525.1 Limulus polyphemus | reverse complement strand
TTACGTAACCAAACTGACGTCAACACTAGCGCATATGTACACACATATATTGTTTATTCTTACACTCGAGAATCTTCAACAACTTTAGATAATAGGTGGGAGTTTCGCAATGCAGATTTAACAGTATAAGTTATTTACATTTCTAAATGTAAATTAATATAAACAAACACCAATACTAAAATTAACATATAATAGTAAATCCGTCACATACTCCTTTACAAAGTTTGGAGAATTTGGTCCTAACTTACAGGGATCCACTTGGAGTACCTTCCCCACCCCGAACATCGATGTGCCTCCCCTAAAAGTTTAGTATTTATCAGATGATTCAATAATAGTTATATGGTTGAAATACATCTAAATTGAATGTATAATATAAATCAAAACTAACTTTCTTTGGTTTAAATCTTTAGGTATTATGTGGTTGTGGAGTGTGCTTTCACAACCTATGTAGACAATGAAAGCTTCAAGTGTACTATCACAGCCATTCCGCTCTTCCTCATTTTTGTTCATTAACAATAACGTAGCCTTGTGGACGAGGTATATCTGTG
>NW_013702613.1:0-548 GCF_000517525.1 Limulus polyphemus | reverse complement strand
CTTCATACTTATGTTACTAAGACGTTTCACTGTTGATGGCTTAACTCAGATCAGGAGTGCATACTGAGATGACCTTCGTGACGCAGGAACAAGATAACCAACGTTGGATCGAATATTATTCGTTTAGGGTAAGAGTGAAAAACTGTTACAACACCAGATACCACAATCAGTGGTTCACCAAAACAATGAAAACTGTTACCGCACCTGGTACAAAAACCAGGTTCACCAAAACAATGAAAAACTGTTATAATACCTGGCACCATAATCAGTGGTTCACCAAAAGCAATGAAAACCGTTACAACACCAGATACCACAATCAGTGGTTCACCAAAAACAATGAAAACTGTTACAACACCAGATACCACAATCAGTGTTACAACACCTGGTACCATAATCAGTGGTTCACCAAAACAACGAAAACTGTTACAACACCAGATGCCACAATCAGCGGTTTACTAAAACAATGAAAACTGTTACAATACCTGGTACCATAATCAGTGGTTTACCAAAACAATTAAAACTGTTACAACAGCCGGTACCACAAGCAG
>NW_013702612.1:0-548 GCF_000517525.1 Limulus polyphemus | reverse complement strand
GAATAGTTTAATCCATGTACATCATGCTGTACGAACACACTGAACTATAAGTTGGAATAGTTTAATCCATGTACATCATGCTAAACGAACCCACTGAACTATAAGTTAGAATAGTGTAATCCATATACATCATGCTGTAAGAACACACTGAACTATAAGTTGGAATAGTTTAATCCATGTACATCATGCTGTAAGAACACACTGAACTATAAGTTGGAATAGTTTAATCCATGTACATCATGCTAAACGAACACACTGAACTATAAGTTGGAATAGTTTAATCCATGCACATCATGCTAAACGAACACACTGAACTATAAGTTGGAATAGTTTAATCCATGTATATCATGCTAAACGAACACACTGAACTATAAGTTGGAATAGTTTAATCCATGTACATCATGCTAAACGAACATACTGAACTATAAGTTGGAATAGTTTAATACATGTACATCATGCTAAACGAACACACTGAACTATAATTTTGTGTGACACCTACAGACAAATACGTACACAGCTATTTACTTTGTGTGACACTTACAGACAAA
>NW_013702611.1:0-548 GCF_000517525.1 Limulus polyphemus | reverse complement strand
GTTACATTTCCAGTTTAATTTTACATAAAAGTTGTCTTGTTACATCTAATTTAATTTTATCAGTTTTGTTTGTTGTTGATGTTAAGTTACTGATTGGCTGACCTCCTTCAGACTTGGTCTTTTGATACACAGTTCAAGTGAGCCATGTGACTTTCTTGCGGTGTTGTGTGAGCAAGCATGTCATACGCCATCTTGAACGATATTCTCTTGTTGCTATAACAACTACAGAAATGCAGAGAAGAAAATTGAATCTTTCTTCGTGAATTAACGACAATCTGTTGTAAACAAATTACGAGACTGGTATCTTATTGAAATTAGCAGGAGCTTTCTAATATACTCTTAGCCCTACCTCGCGTGGTTTATTATTAAGTGAACAAGAACTCCTCGTGGCATTCACGCCGTGAAAGAAGAAAATGCCAAAATGTTCACTTTATTGACATTTTATGACGTAATTATCATCATCACGTAGTTGTTATTAAACAGTAAACCAATCCAAGTAATTATCATCATGTAGTTGTTATTAAACAGTAAACCAATCCAAGTAATTA
>NW_013702610.1:0-548 GCF_000517525.1 Limulus polyphemus | reverse complement strand
GTAAATGCAAATAAAAATAGAATAAAACTTACATTACATAATAGTTGTTTTACAGGGGCTAGGTAATGTATCTGTTAATAGTTGGGCATTTGGGTTGAATCAGAAGAGAATCGTTAAATTTCATGTCAAGAAAGTTATCATAATTCTCTATTATTTTGATACGATGTTGTCTCGTCAATTATGCCGTGTAAAGTTGATCTTATTTTCAGCAATGCCTTCTGTGTTATCAAGACTTGCAGTTACACTAATGTGTTATTTGAATGTATTGGATGGCTAGATTCGCCTGTGTGTGTGTGTGAGGTTGAACACTGTGTACATGTCATTTCATAGACAGTGTAACTAAGTGAGCCATTAGTCTTAGCAAAGCACTTTTTGAATTTGCGCGGATTGTTATTAATGGAAATCGAACGAGTGAACATACCCTTTAGTTTTTTACCGTTTATTATGACGTGGATATTGGGGCCCGGCATGGCCAGGTGGTCGACTCGCAATCTGAGGGTCGCGGGTTCGAATCCCCCGTCACACAAAACATGCTCGCCCTTTCAGCC
>NW_013702609.1:0-548 GCF_000517525.1 Limulus polyphemus | reverse complement strand
ATAGCCCTCGTGTAGTCTTGTGTAAAATTCATGAAACAAACAAAAGAAACAGACTAGAAAAAGGCTGCAAATAATCATAATATTTATTAAAGAAACATATCAAAGTTCAATTTAACACTTGGACAAGTGCTTATATGTTCTACTGCAGAGAGAGCTTTATATTTCTGCTCTCTGCATTCTTGTGCCTTGTACTGAAATGTTACGAAAATTTTGGAAATATTTCATTCTGCATTAATAAAAACCTTCGACAAAGAACAAATCAAACATTTGGTACACAAAAATTAACTTTGGCATAATATGCTTGTTATTGTTTGTGAATTCTACCTACTCACAAACAATTCAACTCGATGCAACTAAAAAATTCTTATCTAACATTAATAAAACAACAGGGCAAACTGTGTTATCTAACTAGCATTGTAAAAGGCTATTCGTTACTCTTACATTTTCCATGAAAATTCACTACCTGCTAAGCATTTCGCTGTCAAAACTGAAATATTCTCTATTCCACACCAATGAAAATATCAGGGTCACTGTATCTTAAAATAATG
>NW_013702608.1:0-548 GCF_000517525.1 Limulus polyphemus | reverse complement strand
ACTTGCTAGTTTTTTTTTATAAAACTCGTATTAAACAGTGGGAGAATTATCTTCCTCGTGACTTCATGAAGAATGAGACTTTTAATCTGAATAAAGAAATCTGTTCAGCTGAACGTTCTAAGTCAACGTTCTAAAATGAAACTTTAATTTCAGTAGTTTCTGCCCCATTTAGTTATATTTCGAATAATTTTCAAATACGTTTCGCACAGTTTGATGAAGCTTAACACATCAGAAAATTAATTAGCTGAACCGTATTATCATTATCTACTCTGTATTTACTCTTTTAAAATGTGTTTAGTTGTGTCTGGGCGGATATATGTAGTTTTGCTTTATTCTTTTTTTTCTATAAATCTATATATTTTCGCTACGTCAATTTATAGAAACTAAACAAATGGAAAGGCCAATAATCGAGCACGTTTAATGAAATCAGGCGTGCGTTTGAAGAGCGCAGGGATACATAGAATGAAATATGGTTAGACCAGTTCTTTGGATATAATTACATTATATTTAATATCTCCAACGTATTAAACAGAGTTCACAAGCTTTTA
>NW_013702607.1:0-548 GCF_000517525.1 Limulus polyphemus | reverse complement strand
GTTTATAACAAGCTATACTGGCTGTGTTATCTACGGTTAGTGTACACCAGTATAAAACCGAGTTTATAACAATCTATACTGGCTCTGTTATCTACAGATAGTATACACCAGTATAAAAACTGAGTTTATAACAAGCTATACTGGCTGTGTTATCTACGGATAGTGGACATCAGTATAAAAACTGAGTTTATAACAAGCTATACTGTCCGTGTTATCTACGGATAGTGGACACCAGTATAAAAACTGAGTTTATAACCTCAGTTTTTATACTGGTGTCCACTATCCGTAGATAACACAGCCAGTATAGCTTTTTATAACAAGCTATACTGGTCGTGTAATCTACGGATAGTGGACACCAGTATAAAACTGAGTTTATAACAAGCTATACTGGCTGTGTTATCTACGGATAGTGGAGATCAGTATAAAAACTGAGTCTATAACAAGCTATACTGGTCGTGTAATCTACGGATAGTGTACACCATTATAAAAACTGAGTTTATAACAAGCTATACTGGCTGTGTTATCTACGGTGTACACCAGTATAAAAA
>NW_013702606.1:0-548 GCF_000517525.1 Limulus polyphemus | reverse complement strand
TGTGGAGGGCACAGTAAAAGCCCCCAATGGCACAGCGGTATCTCTGCGGACTTACAACGCTATAAACCGGGTTTTGATACCCGTGGAGGGCACAGTAAAAGCCCCCAATGGCACAGCGGTATCTCTGCGGACTTACAACGCTATAAACCGGGTTTTGATACCCGTGGAGGGCACAGTAAAAGCCCCCAATGGCACAGCGGTATCTCTGCGGACTTACAACGCAAGAAACTGGGTTTCGATACCCGTGAAGGGCAGAGCAAAAGCCCCCTAATGGCACAGCGGTATCTCTGCGGACTTACAACTTTAGAAACCAGGTTTCTATATTCTTGGTGGGCAGAGCACAGATTGCCATCGTGTAGCTTTTTGCTTAATAAAAAACAAACAAATACCGCTCATTGTTTAATACACTCTTAATTAGGTACATATTTATAGTTGTCATAATACACGTTCACTGTCGAATATAATTATTTGTTGTATTTACCGATATAACCGTTAAGTGTTTAGTCCCCCTCAAGTTAAATATGACTTATTTGTTATATTTACTAACA
>NW_013702605.1:0-548 GCF_000517525.1 Limulus polyphemus | reverse complement strand
GTTTCCATAGGTGTAGACAGTTTCAACAGGTGTAGACAGTTTCAACATGTGTAGACAGTTTCAACAGGTGTAGACAGTTTCAACAGATGTAGGCAGTTTCAACAGGTGTAGACAGTTTCAACAGATGTAGCAAGTTTCCATAGGTGTAGACAGTTTCAACATGTGTAGACAGCTTCAACAGGTGTAGACAGTTTCAACAGATGTAGCAAGTTTCCATAGGTGTAGACAGTTTCAACAGGTGTAGACAGTTTCAACATGTGTAGACAGTTTCAACAAGGTGTAGACAGTTTCAACAGATGTAGCAAGTTTCCATAGGTGTAGACAGTTTCAACATGTGTAGACAGTTTCAACAGGTGTAGACAGTTTCAACAGGTGTAGCTAAGTTTCCATAGGTGCAGACAGTTTCAACAGGTGTAGACAGTTTCAACAGGTGTAGACAGTTTCAACAGATGTAGACAGTTTCAACAGATGTAGCAAGTTTCCATAGGTGTAGACAGTTTCAACAGGTGTAGACAGTTTCAACAGATGTAGCAAGTTTCCATAGGTGT
>NW_013702604.1:0-548 GCF_000517525.1 Limulus polyphemus | reverse complement strand
TTTACTACCTCAACACTTGTATTTAAACTGTCTAGCTGCCAAATAACTTTCATCTGTTTACTACCTCAACACCTGTATTTAAACTGTCTAGCCACCAAATAACTTTCACCTGTTTAGAATGAAGTTTTTATTTTATAAAACCAAATTTTGTTTAGTTTCAGACATGACCAGGATTGAAATCTTTCTGCTAATTACTTTTAAGTATCTTATGAGGTAGTTACAACAGCTGGATGTAAAACGTAATATAGCTGCATGACTAAAATCTCATTAATGGAATACAGTTTATCAGGAGAGAGAAAACATTGAATTTGTATTTTAAAACCAACAAATCTTAGTATTTCTGTGACACATTTTAAAAGTAATATTGTACTTGGCTGACAGGTGTGCCTAATTTATACATGGTGGAGACAGTGGATTCAGAGAAGATAGCTGATGCTTTGAATAAAGCTTGGGAGAAACTACAAAACATTCAGAAGCTCAAAGTGTTGGTGGAAGTTAACACGAGTAGGGAGAAAAGTAAGAAATAGAAATTCAGAATATAGGTAGAA
>NW_013702603.1:0-548 GCF_000517525.1 Limulus polyphemus | reverse complement strand
AAGGGACAATTAATGTTATTCTTGATCTCTCACAAATAATCTAATTGTTTTCCTGTTAAACTCTCTGAACTTTGTTTCTAATTTAAGGAATTATTAATGTTATTCTTGATCTCTCATAAATATTCTAATTATTTTCCTGTTAAACTCTCGGAACTTTGTTTCTATTTCAAGGGACGATTAATGTTATTTTTTATTTCTCACAAATATTCTAATTATTTTCCTTTTGAATTTGATGGCGTGATCATTTTTCCATTGAAAATGTGCGTGTGTGTGTGTGTTTTTTAACAATTAACTATCTCCACAGTAAAGCTGTTCACAATGTTAAATTTAATCAGACAGTGGGATCGTTTTTTTCTTTATAGCTTCCAAGTTAACAATTTTTATGGTGTACATGTTTTTTGCTGGAGAAACGTGATCGTAAACTCCAATAATTGTCACAACACATGCAGTTTTAGGCTTATTGTATTTTTAAACGCCACATTCGTTATTCAGTCTTTTATGGTTTTGCCAGGAACAAGATATATAAAAGTTTTGAAATCGCACTGTAA
>NW_013702602.1:0-548 GCF_000517525.1 Limulus polyphemus | reverse complement strand
AATTGATGTATATGTGAGTTTTTTGTCAGTATGTTTATTTTTCTTTATCATTGAATTTCTGTACAAGGTTTTACATTTTGTTATCTATTTCTGATTTCAATCCTTAAAACACACTTAATTTGGTCAAATTATTAAAAAAAAAGTCCGTGAAATAAAGTCTTTTGGATTCTTGAAACTGGAAACTTATTTTATAGCCTTCAACATAAAACTCATCTACTTCTAGATTTATTATAGCATCATATTTTATACTTTAAATAAACCGAGCTTGGGATATCGGTAGTATGCTAGACTCTGAATCTGAGGGTCCATGGCTCACGTCCCGTTGCCGAAAAATTTCAGCTCAAAATTAGAGACAGTTAGAGCTCTTGTGCAGATTTATAGTGTAGAGGCCTATGCAATTCCGAGAGAATTTCATGTTAGTTTTTGACACCTATAATTAATGCAACTGATAGAGTATAAAGATTGTAAAAAAATATGATTCCATTTTTTTAAGGATTTTTTTGTATGTTATTACCGTAAATCTACTTTTTCCGTCAAAATATAAGAAG